>NC_046661.1:106412397-106417362 GCF_010883055.1 Belonocnema kinseyi | reverse complement strand
ATATTTGAAATTCTTAAAAATTCCTAAAAGCCTTTCAAAGCTCTTGAGAATTTCTTGAATGTTAAAAAATACCCAAAAATCTTTAAAAATGATCAAAATCTCATTAAATTACTAAAATCATTTAAAAAAATTCCTTGTAATTTATAAAAGTACCTTAAAACTTTTTTAAAGTCATTTGGAATCACTTTAAATACCCTAAAATATTTTTTTTGATTCCTTAAAATGTTGGGAAATACTTATAAAGTCTTTAAAGCTATTCAATATTCCTATACATTAAAAAAAATACTCTAAAATCCTTAAGATCTTAAAATTTTTTTAATATTGTAGAAGATTTCACAGGAATTCAAGAAAATTCAGACATGGGTACAGACCTGAATTAAACGGTGGGTTATCCTGGGTTAATTTATTGCGAAAAATGGGACTAAAATTATTATTTCATTGAATAAAGCAACTATAGTGACTTCATCTTAACAAAGTGATTTAAGAACAAGTGTGTCTAAAAGTGACTGTGTGAGAGCCTTGATTATTCCTGATAGTTACTTAAATTCCTTCTTATCTATTCCCTGACTTTTAACATTTTTCTTTAAAAATCCCTGATTTTTATGTTTCCCTGACTTGCAGCTACTCGATATTAAATATTAGGTTTTTTGAGGGGTATATGACTGTTTATTTTAGTGTTAACTTTTAAGCAAATATCATTAGTCTTGCTAACATTATTGTAAGATCTATAATGATGAGCAATTTGGAAGACGTTAAAGACTTCCCTTGAGGCATCAAAGAAGCATCTCAACTACTTCCCAGGAGAATTTCCATGATGTTAATTAACATCTAACTTGTCTTCATAAAGGATAGTTGGAAACAAATGCCGAGTGCCAACTTTCTTTGTGGGTTGATGAACGAAAAGTTCAAAACATGGTATCTTCTTCCAGTTTTTTTTCGTTTTCTTCTTATTTTATTATTTAGTTTTTATTTCATTAGGGAGTAGAAGATATAGAATGCTCGGGGTGTCGACTACTTGACGTTGTGGCGTAAGCCTAATTTATATACAAATTCAGGACACATTTGAGGCACATATAAAGGAATTTACAGTCACTTCAAACAAATTCATTTTACTGAATCAAAGTGATCAAAATATAAATTTTTAGGATCAATTTAAGACTAGTAAACAATATATCAAATTAATTTGAATCAATTTAAATCCACGCGATTTCAAATTCATGCACCAGAATTTATTCAAATTCACTCGAATTAACTTCAATTCGCCAGAATTCATTGAAATCAACTTAAATTCACTATAAGTTACTAGAATTCATCAGAATTCAGATGTATCAAACATTAATATAGTTTTCTTAAATCGGATATATTTTACTATAATATATTGGTATTTATTAAAAGTAACCTGAATTTACTAGAGTTTGCTCTTATTAATAATCATTTCCCTGGTTTAATTAAATTTTTCAGTTATATTTGGTTAAATCTGGACAGGGTCAAAGTTCTATGGTAATAACTCGTGATTCATAAAAGCTAAAACATTTTATTTGATATATCTTACGCAAAATGTAGACCTCTATAATTTATCTTCTCAAAATTTTTCCGTTAGATATGAACGGAACGAGCAGTTTTAAACAACATTTTTTGCCTACAAATAGTCAAAAATAGCACAAAAAAATGTGTGTTTGTTTTTTAGGTTATAACTCTTGATCTATGGAAACCAGAGACGTACTCTTTTTAGATTTGCGCATGATTTCCTACTCTAAAACTTCTTCTGTTTCACCACTTACGTGCAAAGCTTCACCAGAAGTAAAGTATTTTGGAAAAACTGAACACGAGTGATTTGTCCTTAAAAATAGGTCAAAAGTGGTCGGTCATAACTTATGACATATTTGGGCTGAGTCATCGCATTTCTTTAAATTACTCGAAATTGAGTCTACTTTAATTAAATTGAGAAACACTTTTTAGTAAAATCAAAAAGTTCCAAGTAGATACAAACTTCAGTACTGGATTTTTTGCCTTATTTTTTTTTTGCAAATCCGGGTTCTCTTAAAAATAATAACTCAGAAACTATTGAAGACAGGAGTTTTCTTTAACTTTCTCAGAATTTCCTCTAGTATAATTTTGGTGTATATAGTATAGTATAGTATGGTGTATATAGCCTACAAGAGTATTAACAAGATAAGATACAAATAGACTGAAAAAAGCGAAGTTGTTTCTCTCAAAAACATAAAAATAAATAATTTATTGACACTTTCCAAGTATCTTTCATTTTTTTCTCAATATTTTCGCTCAAATATGA
Organism: Belonocnema kinseyi; assembly: GCF_010883055.1. Lineage (NCBI taxonomy): Eukaryota > Metazoa > Arthropoda > Insecta > Hymenoptera > Cynipidae > Belonocnema > Belonocnema kinseyi. Next base: position 106,415,069 of record NC_046661.1, on the reverse strand, counting down.
ATAAAGTGTGACATAATTATATTTTTCACAAAATAACCATTTTTCCAACATTTTTTAATCAATTCTTTTTATCTTGTGGATTTAAATATTACATTTTGTTTGAAATATCTTACAAAATGTTATTGTTCAAGAAAAAATAAAATTATAGCCGAATTTCCAACAAGATTATTTCTTAAAAGTTTTTAAGTGAAACAATTTTGCTCTTTTAACTTTTTCTTACAAAGAAATCCAATTTTCTCTTCTCCGAAACGCGGGCGTAATATAATCTCTTCTGGGATATATGGATCATATTAGTACCGACTTTTAAAAAGTCAAGAAAAAAACTATGGCTACTTTACAAAAATTAAGTTAATATTTTTAACGGAAAACCACTACCGTTTTGTGTATATTGAGTTTTTTAAAATATTTTAGCAGATTCTAAAAGTAAACAAAAAGATCTTTCAAAATCAAAAAGAAAAATTGAAATTTCTAAATCATTTTAAATACTGAGAATTAAAAAAAAGAGCAATCCCTTGAGAAACAACATATTTTGTCCCAAGACGATTCTGTGACTTAAGCATTAACAGCCTGCCCGACTTTTAATAAATTGAGTCTATAAAATATTTATAAAATGAAATACGTGTCAAGGAAATAAAATTACACGATAAATTCCTAATTCCCCGAAATATAGATTATCCATTTCAGTATAAATAGAATTGACCTTGAAAGAAATAGAGCTAGATAGAATATAGATAAGCAGAGAAGAAAACTGTCCATTCTTCTCGATAATTAAGAATTACTAATTCACAACAATTAGTTGTGAAAGTCACAAAGCTGATAAATAACTCAGATAAAATCGAATCTGGAAATCACGAAAGGTCAAAAATAAACTCGAATGCAATTTGACGAGCCATCTTGAATAACATACATTTGTTCTTAAAGGAAACCCACTTTGAAAGTCACTTCGACAAGTTAGGTTCGCAGCACACACCACAAACGTCAAGGCATTAAGCCTTCATTAACCTTCGTCTACCGGATGCAATCAGTACGGGTGCAGTAATAACGGAAGCCGTTCCTTCGAGACCCACTCTCGATGGCCCGCATATCGCGTAACGTTTTCGATGGCTAGACGGTAATCGAATTAGGAGCGATAACAAGATTTCATTACGTCTGAAAAATCGGTCCCCTAGTTATTTTCTTCGTGGTGAATTCATCCTGGGAATCAGGCGGATCGGATTCTGTTTAGACCTATTGCTTTGCCAATTATTTCGAAAATCGATATTCGAATTACATGTTATTAGTCGCTTAAAAGGAAAGACTATAAATCCTATTGGGAGTTAGAATACTTAAAAAAAGACAATTCTATTTTAAGGCTGTGACATTTCATTATTAGTTACTTTTTTATAAATAATACATGCTGCGAATCAGGCAGATTAAATTCTCTTAATGCCTCTCACTGTACCAATTATTTCACCCACCAATATTCGAATAACGTATTATTATTCGCTAAAAGAGAAGGCTTATGAAAGAAATTTTTTAATTCCAGATAATTTAATAATAGACACACATATTATAGGACGAGAAAATGTAATTCTTAGTTTTTTTCTTTCTGAAGAATCCATCCGATGAATCAGGCGCAATGGATTATATTTACACACCTTGCTGTGTCATTTATTTAAATAAAATTCGCATTACGTGTTATTATTTACATAAAAGAAGGGTTAGAAACCCTATATAAAATTAGAATAATTTAGGAATAGATCATTTAAGTTTTAAGATTAGAAAATTTAACAATTAGATATTTTCATTGTGCCGAATCCATCCAGGGATTCAGGCAGATCGAATTATATTTACACATATTGCTGTACAGAAATAGACAGCTTTAAGCCAGGACTGAATAATTTAATTATTAGCCATTTTCTTTATAAGTAATATATCCTGGAAATTAGGCAGATTAGGTTCTATTTACACCTCTCAGTGTGCTAATTATTTCACACATTGATATTCAAATTACGTGTTGCTTAGTTGCTCGAAAAGGAGTGTCATAAACACAATTTAGAAAAAGAGTTACTCAGACATTGACAACTTAAATTTTAAAGGTGAGCTACTTTCTTCATGACAAATACATCCTGGCAATCACACAGAGAGGGTTTTATTTGCTCCTCTTGGTGTGCCAATTATTTGAAAACCGATATTTGAATTTCGCGTTAACATAATGGGGTTCTTAATTTAATAGTTTAAAAAATGCATTGTCGAAATTAATTTTTTTTCAAAAAGAGTATAAATATAGGTTTTACAGTGTAGACATTTTGTTCTCCAGAAATGAAGTACATAGCGAGAAGTAGTAGTATAAGTTTCTTAATGGTCAGCCACAGATAAAATTTCAGACTCTAGAGTACCAGCATGTTACAAATCGACTGCAAACATCAAACACAGTTTATTGTTAAAAACACTCGAATTTTTAATTTAGTTATATGGCATTTTCAAAGCTAAGAATATGTATTAATTTTTGTTAACAATAACAAGATATACTAAAAAAATGAAAGGGCCTAGCCGGGTAAGTATCCCAAAATATTTGTCAAATTCTTGAAAATCTTTATAAATACCTTGAAACTTCTTAAAGTTCATATAAATTCCTTGAAATTTTCAAAAATACCTTGCAATTTTTAACAATCGTTCTATTCTCTTTAAAT
>NC_046661.1:106408226-106412297 GCF_010883055.1 Belonocnema kinseyi | reverse complement strand
CTCATGTCAATTGCGTTAATTTTACTCTTATCTTTTTCGTGATAAGTCCATGTCTCGCTACCGTATAGTACAGTCGGTACAAATATAGAATTATGTATTGCCTCCTAATTTTTTTGAAAAATTGTTTTATCAGTCTGCATTACATATATTTTGTTCATAAAAATCGGTCAAGCTGTTTTGAAGGAAAAACATTTTTGTGATTTTCCTTTCCCCCTGCATAACTTAAAAAAAATGCAGTTTGAAAGTTAAAATTCCTCGTAGTTTTTTGCTACCTGAGGATTAACATTTTACATGAATTTCAGCCTGATACGAACGGGTTCGATTTGCGTTGCTTACCCGGCTAAGCCATTTGCAGTGAAGAACTGCTAACATTTCAGTTAGATATTACTAATTTGAAGTACGGCATTATCACGTTAATAGACTTTACTAAAAATGTTTTGAATAATTTTGCGGTCAAATAAGAATTAGACAAATATTTCCATTTAAGTGACTGCAAATTAGTTTACGTATGTCTAAATGGATTAGTAATTATTATTTTTTTTAGGTTAACATATAAAATACTCTTATCTAAGATTAATAGTTTCTGAGACTCTTTCAAATATATTGTATATTTTTTTTAAAGAACGATGGTGAATAACGGAATTTAACCGGCGAAGAGTTAAGTCTATATCCTCAGGTGACCTTTCGTGTTTATCCAGATAAGAAAAAAATGAAAAAAGCTAATGGAAAATACAAAAAAGAATAACAATAAAAAGTAATTAAGGGCACACAAAATATACATCAATAACTAATAGAAGAAGCCTCATGAATTTTTCTATAAATTATAGAATACATTTTTTATCTCCTTTATATTCCTCAAGGAAAAAGTTAAAATGAAAAAATAGACGCAAGTAAAAGATATAGATTCGAAAAGGGGAATAATTTAAATATATAGTTTAAAAAAAAGGAACTCAAGATTTATTAAACTAAAATTTATCCGTTCATCATTGTTTAGGACCGATTTTTGTAGTGGAATAGTCTTCTCGTTTGATTTTTGGCTTTAATTCAGCAGTTTAGTTGTTTTCATGGCAGCATTTCGATTCGAAAGCTGATGCTTATTTAAATATACTAGAAGAATCACAAAACATCAACGCTGTTTTAATTATTGCAAAGTTTTCTGCTTAAATAAATATAAAACTAGGAAAGATTATTCATTAATGTTAAAATGTGTTAGATTTTCAGTGCAATGAAACTAGTGTTGAATCTGAATTATTTACAATTTTGAACACCTTATTTTTACGTTAATAAAATAAGAGCCTATTCAGACTTATATAATTAAATAACCTTATAATTTAAAAGCGTTTGATTGGGAAGGAACACAATGTAACATTTTTCAGTTAATAATCTTTCGTTCATGAAGACTTTTATTTTCAAAATAGCAATTTGAGAATTTCTACATTTTTAATTATTGAGTTCTTAACAATTAATTTAACACATCGCACTAAAACTTATTAGTTTTAAATTAATTGCGTTTCAATACGTGCAATTTAAAATTGTTGAATTTTAAAACTTCCCCTTTGAAAATTTTCAGTTTTAAACTGTGCCATTTCAAAGGTCTGCATTACAAATATTTAGAAAATTATAAAGTGTAAAATTATTTGTTCTGCATTAAAGAATTAATATTTCAAGTTCGTTAAAATTAAAGATTTTCAAGCCTGTAATTGTAACTTATTTAATTCAACACGATTTAAAATTTGCTCGTGTTAAATTCCTTTTACAAAAAATTTGAAATTTTGAATACTTTAGTTTTCTTAAAGGTCTAGCGTCAATTGATAATTAATAGGGATATTTTAAAGGGATATTTAAAGATATTTTAAAAAGTGCTTAATATACATACAGCATTATTATTGTAATAGAATTCAGTTTCAAAGGTCAAATTTAACCTAATTTTTTTTAAATATGAAACTTACGCAAATACTTGTCACCTGAATAACAAGAATTCTAATTACCATAATCTATCAACAAAATAATTGATTTAGTATGTTAATAAATATTTTGAAGAAAATGTCTTTAAAAATAATAAATTCGTTTAATTTTAAAAAATAGTGAAAAATTAAATTATTGTCATTGGGATTTGAAGTCTTGGGTGCGCCACCGTCGCAAACTCGTTAAGCCAGGTAGCATTTTTAAGTTGCAATTAAAATTAGGCTTCAAAACAGTTTTACCATCTTTTTTCTAGTTTAAAGCAAGAAGTAAATACAAAAAATAAAGATTCATCAGACACTAACTGTTGCATGTAGAATATTTATGGTATTCAGTGAAAAAACACATTTTCTGTTAAGGCTGTTTCTGGCAAGAAAATAATTATTTCACTATGTCATATAAGTTTCAACACGCAATAAGCTAAAATAAACTATAGTTAATGCATATAGAAAAACATTTGGTTTAAAATATGCCAAAAAATATGAATTCTTGATGATCAGAAATACAATAGGAATTCTAACATTATTTTTTAGGTTAGAATTTTTACATAGTAAATATTCCATATAAAAACTAATAAGAATTTATTTAAATTTCACTTTTATGACAAACTAACTGAATTGAAGCTAATAATTTGTTAAAATATATACGCTAACAATAATAAAAAATAATAATGAAAAATAATAATAAAAAATAATAATTTTTTTAACAAAATCTTTTTTAACATAAAACTTGTTTTTATTTCTGTATTCGATGAAAATTTCACATGTAACACTTAGTTTCCGATAAATCTTAATTGTTTAAATGCTCTTATCATTTTAAACTATGTGAAATAATAAAAAAAAAGTTTTAAGGACAAATTAAAATGTATTTTAAAAAAACCTACCTGGTTTTACGAGTTCACATTTTTTCCGCATTGAAAAAATAGACACAGCGTATTGCAGCGCAGTGGATCCAATTAAAAGATACACAAAAATTAATTTAAATACCACAAGAATATTAGGTGATCGTTATTGTAATCATTTTTCAATACAATAATTTCAGTGTACTAAGTGAATTAGTTCAGTCATGTTTTTAGGTATTTAAATAAATGTATGTGCATTGTTTATTAACCAAATTTAAATTTTCTAAATTTAATTTATTACTATTTCCCATATTTGATCTTTTTTTATAGTTTGAAAAACAAAATTATTACCGTACTGAAAATTCTTAGTTGAATTTCGGTTTATGGTACAAGCAATCATTGGTTATTGATGGACACATATTTCTAAAGAGTTTCTTAATAAGAAAAATAGCGTTAAATTTGATACCCAAAATTGAAATTGGTCATAAAATCAATGCTTAACAAATCTTCAACACACCTTCGAAATTTTGTTTCTCACACTAAACATTCTAAAGCAAATGTACATCTTCGTGTAGAAGTAACACCTTTCTTTTTAATGAAAAATGCAAAAATGTAACCAATTAAAATTAATTAACCACAAAAGTTGCATATCAGCTATAATATACTTTTAACGGATTCTAAATATTTTTTTTAATGCACCGCATCGAGATTTTTTTTGCATTAAAAATTAAAATTTTACAATATGCCTAAAATGAAACCATTTTGAACTGTGTATATGTCTAAGCTGTCAATATTATTATGCCATAGACACAATCTTGTTTTCCATAGGAAGCTTAAATATAGAAACAACACTGTTAAAAAAATCTGATTGAATTTTAGTATACATGCAAGTAAATTAATTTACATGTACCGTAAATTAAATTTTAGTATACCATCATATTGTAGAATCAATGTACATGTATATTGAAGTCGGTAAAGCAGAGTGAGTGAAGGCTTAAAATTCTTGAATGCAACCCAAATCTTGTCAAATATTTAAAAATAAAATAATAATATAAAATGCATAGAGTAAATTCTTATTTATTTAATGTAAAGCTTTGAATGTCAAAATTTTAACATGACTACTGTTATTTTAATATTGAGTTACTTAATGATTTGCCTAATTGAACGGTTACAACTTAAAACCCAGTATAATTTATGTTTAGCTAGAAAGAAAATATTAGGCATTATTATTTAAAGTTGAAAATTACTATAAAATATGTGTATATGTA
>NC_046661.1:106399342-106408126 GCF_010883055.1 Belonocnema kinseyi | reverse complement strand
TTACCATTATATAAACCCGAAAAATGGAAACATTTTCATTCTTGGGCAAAGAGTTTAAAGAGTTTTACTACAAATTATTAAAAAAATAATCAATTAAAATTAAAATGTTTAAATTTAAAGTAGTAAAAATAACGAAACATCAAATTATGAATTGAATATTCACCGCTTTCAAAGCCTGGAAATGAAAAGCTGTTTTCCTTTTTTTTACATTAGGAACCTAATATTGAGAGCAATGTCATTTTGGTGAATTCAAAGTTAAACATTATTGATCGTGGGCACAAAATGAAAACTTTGAAGGGTGAATATTTTCAAATTAGAGATTTTTTTGCTGAATGTAAATTAATTATTTTAAATGTAAATATTTCACTATATAATTACTTGAAATTCGAATCCTGCATAATTCGAAAATTCGGTAAAAATCATAAGAAACTGAAAAATTTTATAAGTTTTCCAATTTCCTAAACCCCTTCCCAAATTTTTATAAAAAAAATAATTTCAATGATCTTCAAAGTAAAGCGATGCAAGAACGACGCATTAAAATTCGAATTATTTTTAATTTGATAGTGTTTTTAAGTGAACATTTCAAATTTAACATATTGAATTTTTTTTTTAAGTGATTGGAATGTAAAATCTAAATTTTGATTTACAGTTTATCCCGGAAATTAGAACCTTAAATTTAATATATAAAAAAATTTAACTTTCTTGTAAATTGTGCTATACTTGTGTTATTTTGTATAGTTAACAGTAGAAAGAACTAAATTAGGGGTACATGTTTTGAAAAAAGCTTTTCCTTGCTAGAACTGCAACTTCATATTAGCGCAATGCGAAAGGTCATGCTAAGCTGCTCGAATTTTACAGAATATTGTGCAGTATAAGAATTCTAACTAAAAAAACACACAGGAACCAAAAACAAGCGCAGTTTAAGAACCAACGCTTGTGATAAACTGTGTTTCGCAATTTCAGTCTTTTTCCACTCTAATAAAATTCTGTGGAACTAAAAGTTGTCACATTAAAATCAAAAATCTCAAAATCAAAAAATATACCAGACCTAAAAATAATCAAATTTGCAAACCCAAAATTTTCTGAATTTTGCTCGGCAAATTCAATATTAATTCCTTCTAACAAAATTCTATGAAAGCAACAGTTCTCAAATAAAAAACAAAATGTTAAATTGAAAAAAATACATGACCCGGAAGTATTCAAACTTAGAAGATCCAAAACTTATGCTAAATTATACTCGAAAAAGTTCTTATGTTAAAACCAAAAATGTTGAATTCACAAAACATACTAGACCTTAACATAATCAAATTACAAAATCTGTGCTGAGTTGTGCTTGACAATTTAAATCTTTTTCCTTTGACACAGTTCTGTGGGATCAACTGTTACATTAAAATAAAAACTGCCAAAGTTAAAAAACATAGAACTCAGCGCAACTTTTGTTTGTTAAAAATTGGATTATTTTGTGATCTTCTACGTATTTTTCTGAATTTGAAACTTCAGTTTGTATTTGAGAACTGTTGTTCTTACCACACTTTGTTCGAGGGAATAAAGGCCGCACTTGCTCAGCATAATTCAGCACAAGCTTGAATTTTACGAAATGATAAAATTGACGTATTTTTTTACGTTTAGTCTTTTTTACTGCACAAATAATCACAAGTCTAGCACAGTTTAGCTTACTTTTCAATTTTTTTAAATATTCAGTTTAAGGTTCTAAATTCCAGGACAATGAAATATTGCTTGTTTTCAATAATTAAAAAAAATGTTACTTAATCATAAAGAAACGATAAAAATATGAATCTCACCTCAGTTCGATGCCTTGATTTCCCTTCTCATTGATGCTGACAATAACGTCACGTGGGTAGGACTGAATTGTCTTATTGCCGGTGCACTTTGTGGAAGTCACTTTGGAATGCAAAGTTTACAAACACCGATTAATTAACGCGCTCGCGTCACAGCAGTCCCTACGGACCGAATCACCAGAGAACACGAAATACAATTTTTAATATGACTGCGCACGGTTTCTAGTATTCCGCCAAATAAAATCCCATAAATGCCGAATCACAAGGCAACCGTCAAACCATGCTATTCCCCTTATTCGTGCTCGATTGGAAATGTCCTGAGAACTCGTTACACGTACACAGCTTCAACTCTTGGACAATCCACTATTTTCCCTGTCCCTCAAGTGGCAACTAGTCTCTCTCTCTCTCCTCTGACTAGCTCTAGATTCTCGTTATCGCGAGACAAGTTCTTCCAAGTAGGAATTTCCCTTTGAATGTTCCAGAAGTTCTCGAATTCCGATATAACTGAAAATCTTTCCCTTCTTCCAATTCAATCTTATTGCCTTTCCCTCGACTAGATATTTGAGTCCAATTCCTTTAAATTTGTATGAAATTTGCAACTTTAACCTCCTTATACCTGAAATGATCCTCCATTCAAAATCATTCAGCTAAAAGTACGCTTAGTTTATCAATTTTCAAAAAATGCAAAAGCTTAGATAATTTGCAGAATTTTCTTTAAATACCTAAAATATGGCCAAGCTAATCCGCCTAAGAGAATTCCTTTTTAATTCATTTAATTGTTTGCATGTACCTGCAGCAGTTTTTGGATTTGAAATCTCCCGCCAATAATAATTGACTTTAAAGTTTCACAAATGTTGATGATTCTTTCAAACCTAATTTTCAGTGGTATTTATTTTTCACTGGAGAAAGTGCACTCGAAGAAGCGCGAAGAAATTCCGAAAATTGAGATTAAAACGTTGATGTTGATTTTCCAAAACAGAGGCAGGCTAACAACACTCGGTACCTCGAGGAGCGCGCTCGGTGAATCGCGAAAAGTAACTGACGAGGCGGCCGACCCCAGTTGGCCCGAGTCTGCGCCCTAGCGAGATTTTGCGTACATCGGATATAAAATATAGACGGTACGCCACCACGACTACATGGGGCTAAAAAGGAGGTAGCTCTAGAACCTCCGACTACAACCTCCAGTTATCTCACTCTCACCCGTGGGATGTATAGATATACTCGTACATATTTAGTTTTCTTGCTCCTGCAACCTTTAGTTCTGTTATTACTACCTTTCCATTCCTCTTGCAGTCTAACTCCTTCGACAGGGATTGACAGGACTGCAAAAAAGGTAATCCACTCCCGGACGTCGCCTAACGCTAGGCCTTACACCTTATCCGTTTATTTCGCTCAAATCCGTTGACTAATAGAGATCACTTTACTTTAAATCCGACTTTTAAACTTGCTTTGCCTGTCTTTATATTTCAGATCTTCAATCTTGGGATTCGTCCTGGCGAAAGTTTCGAATAGGAATTAAATCCACCCGTATCCGTCTCATTCGAGAACGATTAATAATTTATTCCAGCCAATCCGAACTAATTTTTGAACTTAAAGCAATCTAAGGCCCATTCAAAATCAATCCGAATGAATCCGAAAAAGTTTTCAATCAATGGCAATGGGGTAGGAGTGTGCCTTTAACTATTTCTGTGACCAAACACAGAGGTGCCTTCCCGCCCCCAACGAGGGATTGGAAAGAGGTAGCGACGAATTACAGGGGTGCCTTTCTGCACTATACAATATACTGGAAAGGGGTAGCCATGTGACCTAAACTATTTCTGCTATCACTCATAAGGATGATTACCTATCTCCAGCGAGACATTGAAAAAGACTAGTGTTCTGATCTAAACTTTTACTGTGTCCCAGCACAGAAGTGCTTTTCCAGACCCCAAGAGTCATTGGAAAGGGCGTTTTCAAAAGATTTAATAAACGCACTTAAAAAACCGGATAAACAATATAGCCTATTTCTCTGGTTAATAACACGGGTGCCTTATCACCCCGCGAAATATTGGTAACGGGTATCGGTGTCACCTCAAGCATTTTAGTGACGAATCACAAGTAGTGTGCCTTCCTGCCTTTCACAAGACATTGTACTGAGGTAGCGCTTTCAGCTAAACTATTACGACATTCAATCGAAGATGTCAGAAATTTGTATTTTTTGGTCGAAAAATCCACTTCTTGCTTTAAAGTTTAAATTTGTTGAACTACTATAAGTGATTTATTACTTTAGTTAAAAATTTATTTATTTTGTAGAAAAATCATTTGTTTGGCTTAAAAATTGAACAGTTTGGAGGAAAGTTAAAAAACTTGTTATAAAATCGTCTTTCTTGGCATAATTTAACAAGTTGAAAATTCGTTTTGCTGTAAAATTATTTTTTCCAACGAAAAAAGTTTAAAAGTACATTTTTAATTCTACAAACAGTTTTTTAGATAAAAAGTCAATGATTTGGTGTAATTTTATTTTTCTTGATTGAAATTATACCTCTTTGGTTAATAATCATAGGTTGAAAATTCAACTGCCTTCCAAAAATTTAGTTTTTTCAGCTCTAAAATTCAACTATTTTGATAGTCATATTTTTTGGTGGAAAATTTAAATACTTTGTTGAAATTTTTTCTTGAAATTTATGAGGCGTTTTAACTATAGAAGGTTTAAATTTAATCTTTAAAAATAAAACCTATATAATAAAAATTTTTGCCGAAATTCGTATTGACGGTACAGCTTATTTTTTTTTGTTATTGATACCGACAATGTTACTCTACGTAAATTAAGCTAATCTAAGTTTTTATCCGTAATTTAGTTTTTCTAATCTCTTTGAAAATGTTATAAACTTGACAAATTATAGCATAGTAGCAAAACTTTAAGAACGAAGACTTATTTTCTAATAATAAAAATCATTTGCAATTAAAAGTTTCCTCTTGTTATTAGTATTAAGAAAAATTCATAAATATGTGTCATAAGCACACAAAAATTAATTATTTTAAAAGTTTGATTTACTACGTTGATAACGCAGAAAATTCTTATATTTTTATTGATAAATAAATACATATCACGCAATTTAATGTAGCCAGTAGGTTATGTATGAAATAATGTTGTCATTTTTATAATATCCAGTAAAAAAATTATCAACATAATTGTGGCCTTTATTATTAAAAAATTATTTAAGATTTAAATTTCCTTTTTTTAGAAATAAGGTTTTCGAATTGACAATTCTGCATTTGGATATAACGATCTATAAAATTTCAGGAAATCCAAAAGACAGAATTGAATTCAGCCGATTAAATTCATTCTTACTGAGTATGCAACCAATTAGATAATCAACAACAATGACTGCTGTATTTTCTAGAATTTCGTTCTATAAATTTTATTAGTCAACTAGCAAAAGCATGCTAAGCGCGCGTATCCATGTTTTCAGAAATTTTGAAAGAGATGTTTTATATTCTGGATTAACAATAAGAAATTCAAGAAATAAAAAGCACTTTCGTACTGACACTTTGAATTTTTAGTCCCCAATGAAATCTTTAATGAATCGATTAATAGGCCTGAGATTGCGTAAGGCCGAAACAAGTTTCGAAATTTTATTAATCGCAATATTTTGGTAAATTATAAATTTTACTTTAAGTGTAACCTATATAATAAGCCTAAGTTAAAGAAATTTTTTCACGTTTTTTTTAGCTTTGCCAATTATTACAGGTACAAATTTGTCTATTCTGTAGAAAATGTGCATGCGCTTAAAATAAGTATAACTAAGAAATTGGGAAAACTTTAGAAATGACAAGATTCATGGTTTCATAACAATGTTTATAGGAATGTTATTTATATTACGACCAAATATTGACATAAGAAATATTAAATCTTCTCATCGAAAATGAAGATTATTCTGCTCAGAGGCGAATTATAAGGTTAAAAAATTATTAGTGGTTTAAATGTTTCATTTATATCTTCTTTCGGAAAATTTAAAATAGTTTATCCAATAACTTACACTTTCAAGAAGATATCTACATAAAATTAAAAAAAAAAATCATTTTTGCTTCTAAAAATATCATAATAAAACTTTTTTTAACTGATACCTCTTAGTCTTAAAAAACCTTTTCAAGTTAAGAAGACTTCATTGCTAATATGATAAAACATTTAATTTTCAACAATTAAACTGTTCACTTATGGAACATTATTTCTCAACGGCTCCAACTTGAAAACTTATGTACTTAAATTTTCACAAAAATTTAAGAATATGTTTGTCTACCTAACAGTACTTAATCCAAAAATTATAAACCAGTATTACCATCTCTTCATAAATGTGAGGAGGGGAGTTGAATTTTGCTACCTTATCGCCTGCACGGGTAGTGTCAAAAGCCTGTAACTCGCTGCATAATTATGCTATTTACTTTTTACATTCTCATTATAATGAGAAGGTATTACTTTTATGTGAAAACTGACTATCGTGGATTTCTTTAAATCTCCACGTTTCGAGAGCCCTTGAATCCGAAAAAACCGGATTTACAATGGTGTCTGTCTGTTGTCTTTGTTCTTGTCACCGTTGTCGTCTGTATACCAGATAACTTTCGAAATACTAATCGGATTGTGCTTTGGCGCACGAATTTAGAAACCAAAAAAAAAGATCGAGTCTGTTTAACAGCTATTTTATTTGAAAATTCAAAAAGTTAAGGCATTTTCAAAATTTTTGAAACATTTTTTTTAATGTGAAAATTCTATGGACGGTTGTTTGTAGTACACAAAAAGCCAAGCAAATAATTCCTATGACTTGTTTTGATAAAAAGAAAATTAAAAGAGTTTTAGCAATCTCAAAATAGAAAAACGAAAATGAACATTTTAAGTCAAGCAGCGCACAATATGAGAAAAATCAGGAAAATTAAAACTTTACGTTTTTAAGGCCCTTTAAGATTATCATAACAACTTTTTAAATTTCCTTGAAAAATATAAAATTTAAATTTCGATCAACAAAAAAAAATTATTTTCCGTTTTCGCTTGAACCAAGGTAGATATAAAACGAGATGAATTAAGAACAATTGTGAAACTAAAAAAGATCTGTAAATTTGTTATAGATCACTTTTTATAGCATTAGCAACTTTTTTATTAGTTAAAAGCAACATTATAAAAGAAATAATTGAATTTTTTGACAAAAGAAACAAATTGAGAAAAACATGGATTGACAAAACTTGTTTTTTTTCAAAAATGGCTATAAATTTGTTTTGAAACATTATTTGACAGAATGCGCAGTTTTTGTTAAAATGGTAAACAAGAAAATAAAAAAATTACATCGGTGAGAAAAACACTCAAGGTATGAAAAAGAATTAATAGACCAAATTTTTCCACCAAAAATGTTCTACAAATTTGTTATTAATACTTTCAAAACAGAGCAACTAGAGTTTATTTTAATTGCTGAAAATGACATTATAAATAAAAAATAATAAAAAAATAATAATAAAGGCAATACAAAATTCGTATGCTTCAGTATCAATGCATATTATGAATTCTAATGATATATATTTATTGAAATGATAGATGTTTGATCATACGTAAGATTAAAATTTAATCCAAAATACTAAACAAATATTAAAGTAATTATGATAAATACAATTTGTAGTTTATTTCACAATATCCGAATAAGCAATCCCAGTCAGAGTTACATAAATAAATGTAATATAGACCCGATATCAAAGTATTGAACATAATGTAGAAAAGATGAATCTGTGGAAAAACTGTGCTGAAGGAGATTTGGGAAAAGAGAATTTACAATCACCAAATTACAGCTTAATACAAAATTTCTCTGCGCGCCGTAGGATTTTAGACAGTACTTTTCACAGCTTTTGATTCTATTTAATTATTGATAACAAAAATATTTTGAATCATTTTTCAAACAAATCAAGTCTTTCTTTAACTTTCGCCTCAATTTAGGGTTCTTCGAATTGACTTGTAACTTCCTTCTCACAAGGAATTTGTGCAACACCGTAAGTACATGATTTCTCAAACAAACATTGGCAGTCCAGCGAAACGTTTCACTGGCTCCGACATATCCAAAAAATCTACAGTCTTAATTGATTATAATTTATTCAACAAACTCTAACCCCTAAGAACTTCCCCTAATGCGGCAAACACTATGGCGGAGCCTGTGACACATTTCACTGGCCCCGACATTGTCCAAGCTGAACTTTATATGGGTGCATTATTTTCTTCTTAATTTTTTTAAATTTTTGTAACAAACTTAAACCCCCTATGTGGCGAACATCATGGCAAGGTTAGAAAAATATTTAAACAGCCCCGACATTCTCCAAAATCAATTTTATATGGGCCTAATTTAAACTTATAAAGGGGGAGGGTCGGTAAGGCCGGTTTTTGGCCTAATTTATTTTTGGACCGAAAAATCTGAAAAAATCATGGTAGTATCTTATAAGTATCCCGAGTCGATTGCACGCTAAACGGACTACCCTCCACCCTCCAGCCACCCCCACCCCCCCTACAAATATAGGAAACACCACTACCCACCAACTGTATTTTCGAGAGATTTGACACTCTTAAACATGTATTCTGAGGTTAGCTCGGGTTTACTGTGGTTTTGGGGGTCGCCGAATACAAATCTGGCGTCCTTTGACGTTTATCGCGTCAGGTTCAAGGTCATTGGAAGGTCAAATCGAGAGAAAACGGTAAAAAAATCCAAAAAAATACGTTACAGGTTTTTGGAGTCGCTAATTACGAATCTGGCATCCGTTGAACTCTATCGCTTCAGGTTCAAGGTCATTTGAAGGTCATTTGAAGGTCGAATCGAGAAAAAATGGTAAAAAATTTAAAAAAAATATGTTATAGGTTTTTGGGGTCGCTGATTATGAACCTGGTGTCCGCTGACCTTTATCGCGTCAGGTTCAAGGTCACTTGAAAGTCAAATCGATAAAAAACGCTGAAAAAAATATAAATATGTCATTCCCATGACCT
>NC_046661.1:106392347-106399242 GCF_010883055.1 Belonocnema kinseyi | reverse complement strand
GTCATTCCCATGACCTTGAACCTGACGCGATAAAGGTCAGCGGACACCAGGTTCGTAATCAGCGACCCCAAAAACCTATAACATATTTTTTAAAAATTTTTTACGGTTTTTTCTCGATTTGACCTTCAAATGACCTTCAAATGACCTTCAAATGACCTTGAACCTGAAGCGATAGAGTTCAACGGATGCCAGATTCGTAATTAGCGACTCCAAAAACCTATAACGTATTTTTTGGGATTTTTTTACCGTTTTCGCTCGATTTGACCTTGCAATGACCTTGAACCTGACGCGATAAAAGTCAAAGGACGCCAGATTTGTATTCGGCGACCCCGAAAACCATAGTAAACCTGAGCTAACCTCAGAATACATGTTTAAGAGTGTCAAATCTCTCGAAAATACAGTTGGTGGGTAGTGGTGTTTCCTATATTTGTAGGGGTGGCTGGGGGGTGGAAGGTAGTCCGTTCAGCGTGCAATCGACTCGGGATACTTATAAGATACTACCATGATTTTTTTCAGATTTTTTGGTCCAAAAATAAATTAGGCCAAAAACCGGCCTTACCGACCCTCCCCCTCTGTTGAAATGTGTGCAACGAACTTTAAACCTCAGAAACTATTCAGAAAACTCTAGATGAAGTGCACAAGCCCACGTTTTGTAATACTTTAATTAAAAGAACTAGCCCAAAAAAAAAGTTCTCTGCACGAGACAAGTTACTAAGCTACCCTAATGGATTTTGAGCCAATGAATACGAATATGGCCTCAGAATTTGTCCTACACATCTTAGTTTTCCCTTAGATTCAAAAAGTAGGGAAAAGCCTAGGGATTTTCTCGTCACACTGGTCATACAAAAAATTTGTCTGCACGAGACAAGTGATTAGAAAATAGGGAAAAAATGGGGCTATTCTGGACATTAATTTGATAATACCCGTGTATAGAAGAATAAACGTACTGGTGTCATATTCTTATGCGTTGTCACTCTCATAGATCAAACTGAAACACAAAAATTCTCCAGTGTGCTTACCGTTTCCCCTAGCTAGGATAAATCTACGGAAGTTGAAGGTCTTGCGCATGTTACACTGACTTATAAAGCAGAAAGCAAAAAATAAGACAAATGCTATTTTCTCTGCAGTTTTGCGCTTTAAATATAAATTTGACCACTAATTTTTTCGAGCTTCTACCATTTTCTCCCGAGATGCGAAAAGTAGGGAAAAGCCTAGGGATTTTCTGGTCACAGAGGACATACAACAAATTTGCCTGCACGAAACAAATAACTATGCTACCCTTTATGAATGATGAGCCGCTGAATCCAAATTTGGCCTCAGAGCTTTTCGTACACGTCTTAGTTTTCCCCTAGATGCATAAAATAGGCAAAAACCTAGGGATATTCAGGACGTTATTTTGATAATATCAGTATACGCGAAAATAGAAAGATGGATGTTATATTTTGAAGTTCCTCGACTTATAGAGACTTAATTTGTACACAGAAATTCTCTAGTGAGCCTTCCTTTTTCCCTAGCTTCGGTTATTCTAGGGGAATTGAAGGTCTTTCTCATATTATATAGATTTGTACGGGAAAAAATATTACAAATGCCATATCCTTTGCCGTTTTGCGTGTTGAATCTAATTATGAACCCCAAATTTTTTAGGTTTGTTCCATTTTCTCTCTAGATGCAAAATGTAGGAAAAAGCCTAAGGAATTTCTGATCACACAGGCCCCCCAAAAAATAGTTGTCTGCACGGGTGCATTTAAGAATATAATATCGTTGTGTCTATTTTCGCGTATACTGATATTATTAAAATAACATGAAAGTTATCCCTAGGATTTTCCTTATTTTCTGTATCTAGGGGAAAGCTGAGACGCATAAAATTAATTCTAAGGCCAGATTTAAATTTAGTGGCACAACATCCATAAGGGTAGCCTAGTTAATTGTCTCTTGCAGACAAATTTGTTGTATGACCTATGTGATCAGAAACCCGTAAAATTTTACCTACTATTTGCATCTAGGGGAAAATTAAGACAAGTAGGAGAAATTCTAAGAACGTATTTGGATTCAGAAACTCAAATTCCATAAGAATAGCCTAGCCACTTGTCTCGCGCATACAAATTTTTCGTATGGTCTGTGTGACTAGAAATCCCTAAACTTTTCCCTACTAGTCACTTGTCTCATGCAGACAAATATTCTGTATGGCCTGTATGACAAGAAAATACCTAGGCTTTTCCCTACTACTTGAATCTAGGAGAAAACTGAGACGTGTAGAAGAAATTCTAAGCCCAGATTTGTATTCAGCGGTTCGAAATCCATGAGGGCAGCCCAGTCACTTGTCTCGTACAAAAAAGTTTTTTTTGTGGGCCTATGTTATTATTGGATTTAAAACTTAACCTGGAGTTTTTCAAAGGTGGCCTGAGTGATTATTTTTTAAAAATATTTTGGCTTTTTTAACTGGAGAATTTTTGGAATGTTTTCTTTATAAGAACTATAGGTGAATTCTAAGGGTTGTGGAATATTACTGTTAGATTCATAATTTAACTTTTAGTTTCTTCAAAGTGATCTAAGTGATTACTTCTATGAAGGTATTATACGTATAAAATTGTTTTCTGCAAATTTTTTTGAAATTAGGATTGTAGATTTATTAGAGCGTTATCTAAAGTTTGGTATAGTTAGAAAAGGGATGACCATTTCGAAGATCTGATAAGTAAAATATAAAAACGCATTTAATGCACGTAAGGCCTATCCCAAGGTACTGAAAATGTAACATATTTGAGCATAACGCCTAAACGGCTCTGACCATTTTTTTCAAAAAATTTTTATTTATCCATTTCGTTTATGAAGTAGAGGCCTGTAAGTATGAAAGAACAGAGATGTCTGATAGGTTAGATACTCTCCCACGCATTCAGTTGATCGACATGAAGCTGGAGCGTCTTCAATTGTTCTTCGCGTGGATAGCTCTTTTTCTGAATTCATCCGTATATTACCTTCAGAAAATTTTCTGTCCATTCTACTTGCAGACCTTTGGTATTTTTTTGCTAAAACGACTAGGTGTGGATTACAAAGGTCTTCAAGTAAAAAAGCTAGAAAATATTTTAAATGAAAATAATCACTCAGGTCACCTCCACAAAACTCTAGACAAAGTCTGAAAACCAACAATAATAGTCAATAATCCTTAGAATCTACCGGCAGTTGTTTTTACAAAAAAATTCCAAAAATTTTCCAGTTAAAAAAGCCAGAAAATATTATAAATTTATATAATCACTCAGGTCACCGTCACAAAATCTTAGGTAAAGTTTTGAAATCAAAAATAATACTACACAAACCTTAGAATCCACCCCTAGATTTTGTAACATAAACATTCCAAAGGTCTGTAAGTAAAAAAGCAACCCAATTTTTTAAGTGAAATTAATCACTTAGGCCACCTTCAGAAACCCTTAGGTAAAGTTATGAATGCAACGATAATATTTAAAAACCTTAGAATTCACCCCTAGTTGTTTTAATAAAAACGCTCTAAAAATTCTCTAAGCAAAAAAGCCAGGGCGAAAATAATGCGCCCGTATAAACCTCATTTTGGGTAACATCTAGGCTTGCTGGCGAAATATTTCACTGGCCCTGCTCTATCGTTTTCCATACAGGGAGTATTTTTTAGGGATTAAAGTTTGTTGCCCTAATTTAGAAAAATTAAGATGAAAATAATTTGTCCATATAAAGTTCATTTTGGACAATGTCGAGGCCAATGAATCGTTTCACTGGCTTCGCCATGGCGATTGTCGCATAGTGGGTAGTTTTTAGAGATTGGTATTTGTTGCATAAATTTGAATAAATTAAAAAGGAAATAATGCGACCATATGAATTTCCTTTTGGATAATGTCGTGGCCAGCGAAGTGTTTCGCCCGCCCCGCCATTGTGTTTTTAAAGGTTGAAGTTTGTTGAACAAATCCAAACATATTAGGAGGAAATTAATACACCTATATAAAACTGATTTTGGATGTCGGGGCCAACGAAACGTTTTGCTAGCTTTGCTAGTGTTTTTTTGGCCCAAAAAAGTAAAATTTGCGTGGGTGGTGGTGCCAGCGTAATGGTCCTGATTTTAGATAATATTTAATTTAAATAAATTTCACCAAGTCATTTTTCTATTTATTCTGAATCCAAAGCTTAGGTGATTTCATGATCGATATTATTTCTTTGATACAGTTAGTTAATTAAATTGTACATTTATGATTTTTCGTGTGCATTCAAAATTGTTTTTAACTGAACAAAGCAAAAAAATGATGTTTCCTATTATATAATTCTTTACCGGGTTTAGTCAATAACAATATCGCAATTGTACGGCACTATCTGTCAACATCACGAACCTTCTTTTATTTTAAAATAGAATACAGATTTTCTCTATTAATTAAAAATAAATCTATTATTTTTCATTACATAGGTAAAAAAATTTTTTAAATCATACACCCTAACGTATATTTGTCCTTAATTTTCAAATCTGCTATTAGTTTTTTCTATGACTTTTCTTTTGTTCAAAATGGCGGCTGATTCACAAAAATATGATTTTATTTATTTTTTGAACCGTGTAACGTGCTGTCAACCATGTTTCCGTTCTCGGATCGCTAAGAGCGCAGGGATCCTGTGGAATAATTGCTACAGATAAAATTTAAGCCGCGCAGGATGTCAAAATTAAAAATGGCCGACCAATATGGCTGCTTTTACACTTGTTGTTTACGTTTTTTTAAAGGTTTTTAGCCAATGATGTTTACTATTTAAATAGATTTATTATTTTAATATTAATTTAATATAGATTATGCGAGAAAATAATAATGCCAGATAATATGGAATTCAAAATGGCAGAAGAGATCATCTTTTCGTTCTTCCTTTCGTCCTTCCTTATTTGCAATTTTTAAACTTTTACTCAGACAAATTTACGCGCAATGCGCAATAGTGTAATGACAGCAAAAACTGCGAAAAATGTGTAATCACATGCAAATTTTAAATAAAAACAATGTATAATCCTTCCCCATTTTTAATTTTCAAACATTTCCCACTTTTTACGATTTCTTATATACTTTTAAAGAAAAAATAACAAATATACTTGGAAAATAAGCGTCACGGCTAAAAGAATTGAAAAATAAAAAATAAATGTTCATGAAAACCGCTATATTGGAACAGCCATGTGAATTGATTGATGAGATATATTTTTCATTGTTCATACAACTTTGGTTAACGTCGATGCAAGCAAGTTCAAAATAACATTATATTAACTGCAAAGACGTGTACATGTCTAAGAAAAAATCGATAGAATCAAGGATAATATTATATTTTCCTCTATTTTGAATTCCAAAACATCTTGCATTACTATTTTCTCGCATAATCTATATCAAATTGATGTAAAAATGATAAATATATTTGAAAAGTAAACGTCCTGGGCTAAAGACATAAAAAAATGTAAAAAAGAATTTTAAAAGCAGCCATATTGGATCGGCCATTTTGAATTGTGACATCCTGCACGACCTAAATTTCAGAAATAGTGATTATTCTACCGGATCCTTATGCTTGTAACGATCCAATAACGGGAACATAATTAACCAGTACTTAGCTTTTTTGATGATTTTAAATCATTCTGAATAAACTTGAACTATAAAAATAAAAATTATATCAACTTGAAAACTGACCTACGATAGGCAGGAGCATGACGTCAGAGTGCGAGCGCGAGGACTCCCTTTAAATTAGGCCCTGTATCTCCAAACTCTGAATTTTTCCATTTTCTTGCTTGAAATTTTTCATAGTTGAAAAAACCAAACTTTCTTTTGCAACTATTAAAAAAAATGGAAGAATCCTTAATTTAAATAAAGTTGGAATAAATAAAGAATCAAGTGATTTAATGGATAGTTAATAATGTTTTTCTCTTAATAAAATGGGATGAAAAACTGTAAAAATCAACTTCTAAAACTAATAAAAAATTTAATCGCGTAATAAAACAGCAAATTACAGGTTTTTGAAACTACCCGTGCAGGCGTTAAAGTTTAAAATTCAACCTGTCACCATTTGGTTGGTCACCATTGTTGGTTAGACAAAATTATTCGTGAAATTTTAAGAAATTCGAAAAACATGACTTCTAAAGTTCATACCCACCCTATATCCTCCTAAAATTGGCCCACTTTTACAGCTCTTGGCAGTCCCAAAAATTACCTCGAAGTATGGAATCTCCTTTTCTGGCTCTTGGCAGTCCCCAGAAATCACATCTAAGGGTCAAACATCCCGGTCCAGCTCTCCCCAAGGCGAAAAATCATGCCCAAGTGTCAAATCTCATTATCAAGCTCTCCCAAGTCCCAAAAATCGCCCCTGTCCAGGACTAAACAGCCAAAAATAACTCCTGAGTTTAATATCGTATGCACTGTGATTATATACACCTGAGCTCGTAAAAAAACAATGAAAATAGTAAAATACCGATGTTCAACAGAGGTAATTTATCGAAAAAGAAAAACTTCTAAAACTTAGATCAAAGTTTTGCGTAAGCGGTTTACACGCAAAGAGATTTCAAAGATTATATTTTGACATCGGATGTTGGCACGTCCATTTTGGTTATTTTGGCACTTATTTGTCTTTTTTGGAAATTCAAACACAACTTTTTTGCAAAAGGCGACCGCCGCCACAGTTGCACTGTTTCTCCGCTTAGTGAAGTTGGATACCAACTTCCTATAGGCTAGATTGAAAACTTCGCTAAACAACCTAAGCAAATTACAACTAAGCAGCGTCGAAAATTCATAAGTATATTAAAAACTTTACCATTTAATGGCCAAGGGAACATTCAATTACCAGGTGTATACATATGAAACCGGTATTGCCATTTAGCGGCCAGTAGGCACACTTGTAGGCACTGTCGGAACTTACCATTTGTGCTAATTGGCGT
>NC_046661.1:106378394-106392247 GCF_010883055.1 Belonocnema kinseyi | reverse complement strand
CCAGCGAGGGCGCATACTTTGAATAAAATATTTCTTATCATTCTCTTGAAATAAATGTGTTTTTTTCTTGAAAAAATACCGGTTTCATATGTATACACCTGGCATATTTAAGATTGTAGTTGAAATGTTTTATTATCTGGATTCTTTATTCCATATGTTTCATGAACTGAGAACATTACCATTTTCTCTTCTGAGACTACTTTACCTCATTAATTCGCCTTAAGTTTGCAGCCTTATTATTCGAAACGCGAAAAAAAAACCTTCATAAAATCACAAAAATGCAGAATTCTCGACAACAATAGATTCTTTCCCGTAGCCAATGAATTTAATTAAAAAAATAAATTGTATTTCGTGTCAATTACTTAAATAAATAAGTCTTAAAAATGAAAAATGTAAAAAATTCGTATGCTTTAGTGCGGTCTATCGCTTTAATCGTGTAAACGTGGGACAACAATGGAACGGTGACGAGCAAAACGCTCGTCCTCTCTAATCCGATGGCTGAAGAAACTTTCGAAGCGTAGAGTAGCTGAGAGCGCGCTGAAAGGGATTTGCTGCGAATCTACCTATAAAATCGAGGATTCCTCAAAGTAGCCTCATTGGAAACGACAGAATATTTTATCCAACTAACACTGCTGTCATTTAATTAACTGTAAATCCGCGAAAGATTTAAGAAAATATTAATAAGTAGATTTGAAGTTTAAACCAACCAAATTATTATTTATCTCGTAATTATACTCAGAACGTAGCAAATTTGGCTACTTAAATATTGTTATCACATTTTTGTATTGTATATTAAAGAGCCACCGTGATTCATATTTTTTGTTTCACGAAATTTTTATATGAAAATATTCAAGTTATATTATTATAAAATTTTTCTATTTTTCTAGTATCTATTATATAAAACAATAGAAAGGAAAATCAAGCGCAATATTTCTAAATATTTAATAAAAATGGATATCATAAATTTGTAATAATTATATATCATATTTTTATAAGCAATCAAAGCGTTATATTTTCGTTACAAGATTATGGAACTTCTTTGAAATGTTATGATTTTCTGATAGAAATATTAATTTGCGATGAAAATAACTAACGCAATTATAAATGGGTTATACCTGCTTTTATTACTTCAAACGAAATTAGGCCAGAACAACATTAACTCCCTTGTGTAAATTGATAATTTTGGATTAAAAATTCAACTTTCTTCGTAGAAAAATTGCGTTTTTCGTTAGAAAATTTTAATAGTTTGGCAGAAAATTCAACTATGTGGCAAAAATGCATTCTTTGGGTTGCAATTTTTTTTCTTTTTGGTAGAATATTAAAAAATTTGGTAGAAAATTCAACTATTCGGCTAAAATGATCTTTTATATTAAAAATTATATTTTCGGGTAAAAAATGTAACCTTTTTATTTATTAAATATTTGTCTTTTTGGGATAAAAATGAAACTATGTTCGTAAAATATTCAACCATATAATAAAAGTTGATATTTTCGTATTAAAAATTCAAGTGTTTTGTAGAAACTTATTTTTGGGCTTAAAAATTCAACAGCATAGTTGATAATTCCAATACTTAGATTAAAATTCATATTTTCAGGTTTGAAATTCAACTGCTTTATAGAAAATTCTTGTATCTACTTAAACATTCAACAGTTTAGTTTAAAATTAAACTGCTTGTTTCAAAAGTGGGGCTTAATTTCACCATTCAACTAATTAGTTAAAACTCAAACTACTTTGTTACAAAATTATTTTTGTTTTATCTCAGATTCATAATTGAGCGTGTGGATACCATAACGTCCTTATAGAACGTAAGCCAAGGGGCTATTCACTTTGAAGTCGAACGTTTCGAACGTAAGAATTTAGAGTGAAGTCTTAACGAAATCAGGTAAGGCTATGAAAAGCATAAAATCGTAAGGGTAAAGTCGTTGTAGCTATGACTAGGTCAGTAAAACTATGTTAGAAGTCGTAAGGATAAGATACGAGTCGTCATACAATGTAGTGAGTCGGCAAATTCGAACGTAGCGTCGTGAGAAATCAGTTACGACAACGATGTTTATCTTTGGTTACGAGTCAGACCAGACGAAATCGACACTTCCGCGTGCGGTATTTACAAATGGTAGGGTGAAGTTGTGCCTTTGCATAGATTCTCCAAAGAATATTTTGTCCAAGGCGCGGTTATCTTCAGACTGTAATTATCGGGCGCGTATTATAATATAAGAGAAAAGCATGTGTTATGAAAAAAGTGATGAAAGTCTAAAGAAGAGCTATTGCAAATGGCTTGGATCAACAGATGGAGCAGCACGGAAACTAAATGCAGTGAAGACACAGAAAACACAATTCTGTACAACTAACAAATGACTAATAATTAAAATAAACAATATTGATATTTTTTCTTGAAAAAATCATGGCCTATCCATCATGAGTATTTTTTGTAAGAAAAAACCAAGTGAGAAATAAAATATGGAATTCTACAATATAAGCGATATTCAATTACTTTTTATTAATACTTATTAATGGTTATTTCTTAATAACAAAATTATTAAGTAGCCAATGAATTTCACTAATAACGTGTCTTTTTGGTGCCTCGCTTATTTTCGTCGATAAATTAATATTTTACTGTGGGAAAAGGCGATGTTAAAAATACAATTTAGAAATAATGCATCTTTAGATTATGTATTGTAGGTCTGCAACTTTTTCTCGACTAAACGGTAATTTTGTTAGAAAAAGATTGAATGGCCAAGATAATTTACAATTCATGCAATTGTAGGTTATTTCTTTCTTTGTCGGTTTAAATATATTTTAGGCATGAAAAGGCTAAATTAGAAAATACAGTTCAAAAATGAAATTTAAGGTTATCTCTTACTTTTTTGGTGGAAAGAAAATCAATATCGCATGACGAAAATCCCGTGTGGAAATAATTCCTGGCAGATTCGAAGTATTCTAGCACCAGGACTGGATTACTCGTGTCTGTCAGTTCACACTGAATTATATTGGCGCTCTTTTGGCGCTATCTATACCTACTAGATAGAAAAATCCATCACGCAGTTCTATATAGACCCACTAATGTCGCTAGTTAGAATTTGACATCACATTAATATAAAAATTCCGTCTAAAATCTAGCTTGGCTCTAGAAAGTACTTCTATTTGGACTTTGAAAAATAATGCGTCATTTAAAAACTAATTAATAAAAGATAACAATTATATTTATTTCAGTGCTGAAATCAAACGAAATAGAAAAAATGAAGTTGCCTGTGTTGTCAGTATTGTCTCATAGTGCAGATTTGTTAATTTAATTTATCACTAAGTATCGATTGATCTGACACACTATGCCTTGTTTATTGGTAAACTATTGAATGAAAGACAAAGCTAATATAAAAAATCATTGCTGAATAAAGTACTCATTTACATTAAAATGACATATTTCCTCACCTCAAATATTATTCATGTCCCTCTAGTTAGCGAAGTAAATTTTAAAAAATGCAAATTTATTCTATCAGTAATTTTACATTTTTTTGCCTCCTATGTTTCTTTAAAAACATTTTTGCACTTTTTTAACTAATTAATATTTTATGTTTCGCCAACTTTATATCAAGATGATAAGAGATCCATATAAAGAAACCTAAAAATATTTTATAAAAAAAATGCGGCGAATTTGGTGTATAACTAATTATCGGCGTGAAACTAGCCAATTCTCAACCATTTAGATCTTCGATGTCGTTATTATTAGCATTGTTGCGTTGCTAATTTTATTTTAAGTTATCGAGACATTTAATCTTTAATAATACAAAAAGAATAAAGAAATTATTTTGTATACAAATAATTAGCAGCAAAATACAAATAGGACATTGTTTCAATTATCTAAAGTTATTGTGCCAACTCCATAGACATCAGGATTGAGTGGCATACACATAATCGAAAGGGGCGTCACGACGCTGCAGTGCACAGTACGCACAGAGTCAAGCCGAGTCATGAAGTCAGGACGAAGTCAGCACGAAGTCGACAGTCATCGCTTGAATTCGTCGAAGTCAAAAAACTAACGAATTCAAGATCTAGAGTCACACTAAGTCACGAAAGTACGTTTGAAGTGGCACGACATTGCTGAATTGACGTTACGTTGACTTCAACGGACTTCAAAGTGAATAGCCCCTCGCCGTAAGCCCACAAAGTAAATAAGCATAAGGCCAATTTTCACTTGAGATGTTCGTCTTATGATGAGGAACGTAAAAATGGGTGCCATACAGGTCAAAGTGGTGTCAATTTTGACAGTTAACTAACGTGACTCGGATAAGGTTGAAAATTGGCGTACATGTAGGGGCTGATATAAGAAATAGCACCTGCGCATTTTCAGGCACTTACTTGGATGCAAGAGTGTTGTCAGGCTCAGGCGGCTTCAAAGTCGCTGGATATTCAGGTTACATTTCTTGAAATTGAATTTACAAGAAAAAGTTTGAAACAAAAGTTGGCCCACTCCCATAGAAGCATATTTTCATTATCATATCATTTTTTGATAAAATTGATACATTTTGAGAAAACATCGTTAAAAAAATACAATAAGAATATTACAATTTGGATAAAGAATTTCATATTGATGCTGCAGTATACCTATAGAGGAGTATCTTTCCTCTTCTGAAAATTTTCGAAAAAATGACATGCATAGAAAAACGGCTTTTTATTGTGATGGTATTTCTTTTATCGAAGTTTTGCCAAAATATATGAATTAGATCAAAAAATGATATAATAATGAAAATATGAATCTCTGAGAGTGGTAAAACTTTTGTTTGAATTTTTTTCTTTTAAAATCAATTTCAAGAAAATTCACCGGAATTTCTGGCAACTTTAAACCCACCTTTGCATCCAGATAAGTGTCTGACAATGCGCAGGTGCTATATCTAATATAATGCCCTAAATGTATGAGGTGCGTTCAAAAAGTAAGGTGACTTTTCAATTTTCGCGGGCTACGTACATTCAAGGTTTAAATTTTTCATTTTGTTATGTTGGTACACTCGTCACGATCATATTTTCACAGTTTTGACTATATAGCTCGTATTGCTTTTCCTGGCAGAGGCGTAAAAGGTAACAATGGTTTGGTGTGCTCAGCGATTTTCTTCTTTCGAAAAAAATGGAGCAAAGAGTTTGCATTAAATTTTGTGTAAAAAATGGAATCCAGTGCTCTAAAACTCTTGAAATGTTGACAGTTGCATACGGTGAGTCTCCTTTGAGTAAGAAAAATGTGTATAAGTGGTACAAGCTGTTCCAAGAAGGCCGAGATGATGTCGAAGACGAACCTCGCCCTGGACGTCCCAGCACGTCAACAACAGACGAAAACGTTCAAGCAGTGGAAGAAATGGTGTTAAAAAATCGCCGAATTACCGTCACAGAAGATGCTGAAGATGTTGGCATATCGTTTGGCTCATGCCATGCTATCTTTTTGGACGTTTTGAGCATGAGACGTGTTAGCGAAATTTGTTCCAAAACTGCTTAATTTTGATCAAAAGATCCATCGTATGACCATCGCTCAGGAGATGTTGAATGAAGTCAATAATGATCCTGATTTTCTCAAAAGGTTTATAACAGGGGATGAATCGAGGGTATATGGTTATGACGTCGAAACTAAAGCCCATTCGTCTCAGTGGTAGCATCCTGAGTCTCCAAGACCGAAAAAAGCACGTCAAGTTCGGTCAAATGTGAAGGTTTCGCTCACTGTCTTCTTTGATTACCGTGGCGTAGTGCATCAGGAATTCTTACCACAAGGTCGTACAGTCAATAAGGAGTATTACCTTGAAGTTATGCGCCGTTTGCGAGAGGCGATATGCAAAAAACGTCCGGAACTTTGGAAAAACAATTCGTGGCTTTTGCATCACGATAATGCACCTGCTCATTCATCGTTGCTTGTGAAAGATTTTCTGAACAAAAACAGCACCACAGTCATGCCTCAGCCTCCATATTCACCGGATTTGCCCTCCAGTGACTTTTTTCTTTTCCGAAAACTGAAGGGACCCATGTAAGGACATCGATTTTCAACGATAGAAGAGATAAAAACTGCATCCCTGAAAGAACTCAAGGCTATACTACAAAATGATTATCAGAAGTGCTTCGATGATTGGAAAAAGCGTTGGCACAAGTGTATTATATCTGAGGGGGATTACTTTGAAGGGGACAACATAAATATTGAGAAATAAATGAATATTTTTTGAGAAAACCATAAAGTCACCTTATTTTTTGAACACACCTCGTACACCAATTTGAAACCTTATCCGAATCACGTTAGTTAACCGTCAAAATTAAAACCCTTGCTAGGTCGCCACCGCTAAACGCATCCATCCCGACCTGTAAGGCACCCATTTTTACCTTCCTCATCATAAGTCGAACATCACTGCGCAAAAAATATGACTGTGTGCGGCACCGCCAGGAATCGTTTCCTCAGGCTTTGACGGAAGAAAGTCTACAGGGAAGTGTCGCATATAAAAATTTTGACCAAATTTGAGCCAAATTCTTTTCTTTTTGCAAAAGATACGACTGATTTTTTATTCCCAAGCGCACATTCGATTGGAGTTGACTGGCGCCCTCACACCGACCACAGTTCAGCATAAATTTTGTCAGAAAATTTTGATTTGCGATTTTAAAACTTTTGTCACAGAGCAACAATATATAAACAAATAAAGTGATGAAATTGGCAATTTCAGCTTTGTGAATTTTTCTCTCCAGAAAAATACAGAAAGACACTCACTAACAGCTGGAATGATTGAAACTCAACTTTTCTCTTCACAATAAGCTGTAAAGTACTACTGAAACACTGCTTCATACTCATAATCAGATGCTTACATGCATTTTTTAAAGAATTTATTTTCATGTTTAATAATATTCAATTTATATAATGCTTGAAAGTTGCAGTTCTTTTTATAATTCTTAACTTTTTTGCCAATTTCCAATTAGAGTTAGGTGGTTAATTAACTAAAGTTGAAAAAATAATTGTTTAAATAGTTTACTACTATTGTTAATAATATTCAATACGGAAAATGCTACACATTTGAGGTTTTCTCTAAAATTGTCAATTTTTTGTCTAATTGGCAATTAGAGTGGGGTGATTAATGAACTAAAATTGAAAAATTTATTGTTGAAATTATTTATTATTATTTTTAATAATATTCAATTTGAATAATGCAAGGGAGTTGCGGCAATTCTTGAAATTTTCAACTTTTTGTCAAATTTCCAATTAGAGTGAGGTAGATAATTAAAGTTTAAAAATTAATTGTTTAAATAATTTATTATTATTGATAATAATATTTAATTTTAATAATTGTAGAAAGTTTCGTTTTTTTTAAATTTTTAACTTTCTGTCTGATTTTCAATTAGAGTAAGGTAGATAATTATTTAAAGTTAAGAAAGTAATTTCTCAAACAATATATTATTATTGTTAATAATATTCAATCCGGACAATGCTAGACAGTTGCGGTTTTTTCCTCGAAATTTTCAACTTGCAGTCTATTCTATAATTAGAATGAGGTGGTTAATTAACGCAAGTCAAAAAATTTATTGTTTAAATAATTTATTGTTATTCTTAATAATATTCAATTCGAATAATGCTAGAAAGCTGCGGTTTTTTCTGAAATTGTCAACTTTTTGTCTCAGTTCCGATTAGAGTGAGGTAGATAATTAATAAATCTTGAAAAAATAGTTGCACAAACAATGTATTATAATTGTTAATAATATTCAATTTGAATATTGCAAGAAAGTTGTGTTTTTTCTGAATTAAAAATTTGTTTTCCACTTAATGGACATCACATGAATTCTTCAACAGTACTTTAAATTTTTACAGGAATATTTATATAACCTTAAAGAAATGAGCTAAAAAAAGGCAATTACCTAATATCAATACAGGTGAAGATAGCTATAAGCAATAACAATTTTGTTTAAGCAATAAGGTTTTTTAGATTTTTTCAACTATTACCTCACTATAAGTACAATGTGGACAAAAAGTTAAAAATAAAAAAAAAAAATAAACGCAATTTTCTGCATTATTTAAATTGTGTCTTATTTACAATAATGATGAATGATTACAAAATTTTCTGTTTGAGGCTGTAATTAATTACACTCGAAACATTCGCAACAATTTGCAATTGAAAAAATGTAAAAAAAGGGATAATAGTTAAAAAAATATAAATATATAATATATAATATATTTATATAATATAAATATAAATAGTTAACTTATGAGGGTGATATGTTTAAAGTAATATTTCATTCGTATTTTACGGCTCATTGTGGAAAGAAAAGGTGACTTTTAATAATTCTAGCTGTTAGTGAGCCTTTCTTTTCTTTAGATAAAAATACACAAAGCTGAAATAGCCCATTTTGTCAACTTATTTGTTTATAAATTTTTGCTCGGTTAGAATAATTTCAAAATCGCAAACTGAAATTCTATTAAATATTTAATTCTGAACTTTTCTATAAAAAAAGGACTTTATAATCGGTTAAGAAATACGAAGGTTAACAAAGAAAAGAATTTGGCTGAAATCTTGACAATATTTTCCTTAAAAATCACGGAACAACTTTGCCACTGCAAGTTTTCCATTTGCGAATCTTCCCTGCAGACTTTTTTCCGCCAACATCTGAGAACACAATTCCTTACGAGGATGGTTTGCAGTAATTTTCATGTTGAAAATATAAAAGAAAGTCGATTTTTCAAGCATAGCTGGAATCGGTAGGGTATTCTTTATCTGGAGAATAAGACCGAGATCATTTCCTCGAGCCGAAGCCGAGTTTTCGCGAGTTTAGTTTCAAAATTTATTGATTTCGGTACAATGAAAATTTCCGGTTTTTAAGTTTTAGGGAAAAAAACTTTCAAACAAATTTCTGCTAACCTATAAATCGACTCTACTTCTCAATTTCTTACATTGCGATATGTACTTCGACAACTTTTGATAAATTATATATAGTATTCAACGTAAAAAATAGTTTGCTTTGCTCAACCATGACTAGAGACTTGGAAATATCTGGCTAAGGCATGAGGCACGGCTAAATGGCGCAAACCTTGCTTTTGTCCGTTTCCCACGCTTAGGGAACGTTAAACACAAATGAATATTCTTAAGAACATGCAAGTGTCGGAGAAAATTAGCCTACGTTAAAAATGAAAACCTTAGGTTTGCTAATAGCCGACACGTCTCTATTTGGTAAGTTCACTACCCGGGTGCACCGGGTCGTGCACCAGGTAGTTAAGCACGTATCCTACAAGAACTTTTTAAAAATTTAGACTGTTCCAACAGCCAAAATTACTAAAAATTGTGTGTCAACGATCCGCGTGCACCAGATCGAGCACCAGGTAGTATAATACGTATTCTACGAGAACTTTAAAAAAATTAGAATTTTGTGAATAATGAAAACTATTCCAAATAGTCAGTCGACGACTTGGGTGCGCAAGGTTGCACCCAAGGTAGCTTAGTATGAATTTTACGATGACTTTTTTAAAATTTAGATTGTCTCAACAGCCATATTATTAAAAATTGTGAGTCGACGATCCTGGTGCACCATATCGAGCATTAAGTAGTATAATACGTTTTCTACGAGAACTGTCTCTAAATTTAAATTGTTCCAACAGCCAAAATAACTAAAAATTGTTATTCGACGAATCGGGTTCACCGGATCGAGCATCAGGTAGTCTTATATGTATTCTACGAGAGCTTTTCTTAAATTTAAATATTGTGAATAACAATTCCAATTCCAAATATTGAGTTGAAACAATTTGAATTTTGAAAAAGTTCTTGCATAAAACGTGATAAGCTACCTGCTGCGCGACACGGTTCACCCGAATCGTCGACTCACCATTGGCAGGTATTTTGGCAGTTTAAACAATTCAAATTCTTGGAAAATGCTCGTAGAATACTTGCTAAGCAACCTGGGGCGCGACCTGGTGCACCCGGGTCGTCGACTCACAATTTGGAATTGTTTTCGTTATTCACCAAATTTACATACTTAAAAAGTTCTGGTAGAATATGTATTAAACTACCTAGTGCACGAGCCAGTTCCCGGATCGCCGACTCACAATTTTAGTAATTTTGTTGGTTGGAACAATCTAAATTTTGAAAAAGTTCCCGTTGAATACGTGCTAAGCTACCTGAGGCACGATCTGGTACGCAGGAGTCGTCGACTGACCATTTGGAAATGTATTCATTATTTTAAAAAATTTCTAGTACGATACGTAATATTCTACCTGGTATTTCATCTGGTGCACCCGGATCGTCAACTTACAGTTTTTAGTAATTTTGGCAGCTGGTAGAATCCAAATTTTGAAAAATTTCTCATAGAATACATGCTAAGCTACCTGAGGCACGATCTGGTGGACCGGAGTCGACGACTGACCATTTGGAATTGTATTCATTATTTAAAAAAATTTTAATTTAAAAAATTTTTTAGTAAAATACGTAATTCGTAGAAAACGTGCTAAGCTACCTGAGATACGATCTGGTGCACCGGAGTCGTCGACTGACCATCTGGAATTGTTTTCATTATTCAGAAAATTTAAATTTTTTAAAATATCTCGTAGAATACGTATTAAAGTACCTATTACCAAGTGTCTTGCCACGCTTGAGCCAGGCAAACTTTTTTCACGCGGGATTCTTCCTGAAATATGGTTAAAGTAAGCGATCAAGTCCTAAAAGGACGATTTTTTTCACGTTTTTGAACAGCATATTTAACTGTGATATTGCTTATGAAAAAATCGAGATAAATCATATCGGATCTAATATTTTTTGAACTTTTGATGGGCATTGTCACACTGAGAAAAGTGGATTATACCCAATAATTAAAAATATGCTATTAGGTATAATCTTCGACTATTAACTACGGGACATCGATTCAGATTATACGATCCAAAATATACAGATATTAAAGAATAGATAATACTGGATAAAATCTTAGATAGTAAACTCAAACAGGAGATTTTTATATTTATAATCTCAATATATTAAAGCTTAAAATCTAAGATATGAGAATCTATAATTCAAGATATTAAAGTCAATAATCCTAGTACTAAAATATTAAAATCTCCAGAGTTCAAAAGAGTCTAAAAAACTCATAAGTATTGTATGTGTGGTAATCTGACATCAGATTCATGTTTAGCGACCCAAAAAACTCCTATATACTAATTTTCATAAATTTGAAATGATTAAAAAAAATTGTCCGCCATATTGGAACCACCATCTTGAATTTGTGAAATCTGACATCATATTCATGACCAGCGACCCAAAAAATCCCCGTTTATTAATTTTAGTAAATTTTTATTGGTTACAAATAGGTCTAAGCAAAATATCAAAATAAGTAAAGAATTTTGGCTTTCGGCCGCCATTTTGGATCCGCAATCTTAAAAAAAACCTACCACTACATTTTGAAGGTTAGAGTCCATGGGTTTACAGTTTACATTCCTAAAAAAAACTCGTTCGTTTAGGGCTTAATGGGTTAAAATAATGTAGTCTTGCATGTTTAATATTTTCAATAATTTATTAAATAATTTGATCATTTTAATTTCATTACGAAAAACATGAATCGGTTATTAATCATTTAATCTTTTAAATTAATTAAAAAGAATAATCACGCATTAATTAATGCGAGGAAGATTTAATCAAAAAGTACTAATATTTCTCCATTTGTATATCGTTTTCTATGTTTCTCATATTGGCAGGGATTATTCTCAGAATCAATCTTCACAACATTTTTAATTCAGGATGTAAAATAACTTAAAGTAATTTAAATACAATAATTTTTTTAACAACAGTTATTGCAAGATCTTCGAGATACATCCTTACACAATGTTTTTTAGAAAGAATTTTCCCTTCTCTTTTAAAGCTTCTTCGTTACGCTATAAATACGAATATAAATTATGAAATCGTACATTCGGCAGTATGATTACACGGCTTTCTAGATAATAAACCTTTTGAAATTGATCATGAAACTTGCAATTCTGTGAAATTAAATTGATACTCAGAGAGAATTGAATTTCCTTCAGTGTTCGTAAAACCGAACACCTGATGTGTAAAAGTATAAATATCCTGAATAGCAAAGTAAAACTAAAAAAATCTTGCCAAGACGATACATTTATTTTAATGGTCTCGAATCCGGCTTCAAGGACCAGCTTTTTAGACATTTAAAAAATGTTCATTGCGTTGATCAAATAAACGAATTTTAGAGCCATTTTTTACACTTTAAAGTGATTACACTATTTTCTACAGGGATAATCTCATACAAATATGACGACTGAGTTCATCTAAAAAATTTTCTCCATCGAGAAAAAATGTTGTGTTCGTTTTAATTTGATAAACGCCAAAAAAAAATACTGAACATTCAAAATATAATATTTCAAGAAACTTCGTAGTACAAAAACCTCTCAAAATAGGGGGAAATATATAAATTTTTCACTTGAAAAGGGTGATAAATTCTTTTAAATAAAATTAATTTATAAGTATCGTATTGACCTTCTTGGTATAAATAAATTGAATTTGCGATAAAATAGTTCAATTCGCAACCAAGAAAATTACTTTTCTACCAAAAGAAACGAATTTTAAATGAAAGAACTGAGTTTTCAACAAGCATAAAAATTAATTTGAAACAAAAAGTTCTGAATAGAACTAAACAGTTCATATTTCAAGCAAAAAAGAATCATTTTTTTAAAAAAATATTTTAATTCTCAATCAAATAATACGATTTCCAAAATAAAAAAAAAACAAAACGGTCGAATTTCCAAACAAAAATGATTACACTTTAACCAAAAACAGTTCAACCATTAAACAAACATTTAAGTCTCCACACTAAGAAAAAACTTTTTTTAGAAGACAGTTGAATTTTAAACAAAAATAATCAATTTCCAACTACTTTTTTAGAAAAAGCAGACGAATTTGTACTCAAGAGGTGTGAATTTTTAATTAATAAAGAAAAGTTTTCAATATAACAATTAAAATAAAATAAATGAAAGTAGAGGACTTCTCAGCAGAACAATTTAATTTTAAGCCAAATAGTTTATATTTTATACTAAGATTACAAATTTTTTCAAAGATTTAAATTATTAGTATGAATGGACAAAATTTCTATCTAAAAAGATGAATGTTCAACAAAATATTTACATTTTTGAAAAAAAATTATCACTTTTTGACAAAATAATTAAACTTTTAATATAATGATGATTCTTCAACAATAAGAAATTCATTTTTTTAAATAAATTTCAAGTTTGCACGAAGTAGCAAAAATATCAAAGTTGATATTCTGACCAAAGGAGGATTTTAATTTTATATAAAAACAGCCGCATTCAACTATAAAATATAAATTTTTATTTAGAAATGTAAAAGTTGATACACCAACAAACAATATGTATGTTTAAAAAAAGCTTAAATTGAACAGAAAAGACTAATTTTCAACAAAATATTAGGTCCACAAATTAATTAGGTGCCTTTACTTTAATGTCTTGTAACTCTTGGTCTAACTGGAATTGTTTCCCGCTCTAAGGTAGATTTAAAGGGCGACTCTTAAATTTTAAAGCACAATATCATAAGTATCGATCATGCAGGCTTTACCTAAAAAATCATTAATCAATAAGGTGATTTCCGACAAGGACCATTTGACACACTGAATTTTCTTTGCATTCCCATGGAAAAAAACGCATATGAGGCGACTGAAATTATTTTCTCAGGCATAAGAGAAGGTGTGGTGATACGTGCAACGTGTTAAAATTGATTTTAGAAATTTAAGAATGATGATTTTTTAATTGAAAGGCAAAAAGGATGCCGTTTCTCTAATGCTCCTTTTCGGGCGACATATCTTCACTAATGATTTTTGGGATTAAGTCCGCAGGGCCGTCCCTTATTGTATTGTGT
>NC_046661.1:106377058-106378294 GCF_010883055.1 Belonocnema kinseyi | reverse complement strand
CGCAACCCAGGCATTTATATCGTCTCCTACCATATTCACACGGACATAGACGTGTCATAGTATTGGACCACGTCTCGTTTCAGATCTGGGATCACTGATGCTCACATGCTTCAATTCGTTCTTCTCTTTATAGTAGATGTTTTTGTTACCATTATTACTTGAAAATAATTTTAATATTAGTTCCAATATCATAAAAAATGAATCATGAATATATTTTCTAATTTAACCAAGCAGAGCAACATAAAAATATCTATTATAAAGTCATCTGAGCTTCGGGTACAGAATGAATAGAAAACAAAATCAACAGAATGTATTCAGCTCATATAAACTAAAGCGATTTTCTTTCTTGTGAGAAAGAAGTTTCTAGGCAGCCATGTAGCGGTCAAATTCTGAAGCTGGACATTCTTTCCTTAGACCACGTCAGTAACATAGATATTATATGAATACAGGTTCAATTCGCAGCAGTATAAATGATGTAGTTTGTATCACAGAACAAGTAAATTACCCGTGTTTTTAGAATAATGTAATTAATAAATTTGTATTAACAAGTGAGTAGTTGGATGCAAGAACAGCTTGCTTCTATTTTTAGAAGT
This sequence comes from Belonocnema kinseyi, assembly GCF_010883055.1. Classification (NCBI taxonomy): domain Eukaryota; kingdom Metazoa; phylum Arthropoda; class Insecta; order Hymenoptera; family Cynipidae; genus Belonocnema; species Belonocnema kinseyi. Next base: position 106,377,701 of record NC_046661.1, on the reverse strand, counting down.
CACTTGTGTTTCTTTTGTCTTGCACATAATTTCGTGGAGAACAAATGAAGAGCAAGTGACTTCTGAAAATACAAGTAAGCCGTTATTGCACCCAACATAGAAGAGTTTTACTGTAATAAACTTTTTATTAAAATTTTAACTTCTTGGTTAAAAGTTGAAGTACTTTCTTTCGATCCATTTTTCGTCATTTTTTAGTAAAGACTTAATCTTTTCGATTTAGAGTTGAACTTCTTGGTTCAATTTTGTACTTCTTTGAAAAAAAATATCATTTTGATTATTGATTATCTGTCTGTTTATTCGAAAATTTAAATATTTTGTTAAAAAATTCCTTTTCGAAAATCAATCCATTTTTTCACTGAAAAATTTAATATTCCACTTTTGGCTGAAAATTGACAGTTTTTAGTTTAAAACTCGACTCGGTAAAAAAAAAACTATTTTTTGAAAAATTTACTATTTGTGGTACAATTTCTATTTTCCGGTACAAAATTTTACTGTTCTTTGGAGCGTGCTTCTATTTGGCTTGAAAATTCTGAAATTTGTTGAGCACTTTTTCTCTCTAGAATGAAAAATCTTTCTTGTTTTATAATTCATCTCTTTTATTAGAAAATTGATCATTTTCATTTAAATGTAAATATTTGGTTGA
>NC_046661.1:106366666-106376958 GCF_010883055.1 Belonocnema kinseyi | reverse complement strand
TGTAGTGAGAGGCAAGGGGACTCACAAAAATCAAGCACCCCATAAAGTGAGAGGCGAGGGGACTCACTAAAATCAAGCACCCCAGAAAGTGAGAGGCGAGGGCACGTGAGAAGTTGGTTGAATCATGTATTTGTTTTAAAAAATTGCAAGAGCAATAATCAATTATTGTCGGATAATAAATTATAATAGTGAGGAAACATTTATCTTCAGAAAAATACTGTTCATTTTTAAGAAAGTGCTTTTTACTTAATATTTTTTCATAATAACTTTAAAAATTTTTAACTTCTTCAACTTTACTGGTTAACATTACTGAATAGTTTTTTCCGATGACTTCATGCAATTTTGGATCATAAAAATTTTAAATCACGTAATTAGAAAGGAAGTCACAGGCGTTTGAAACTACCCCTGCAGGCATTGGGGTTGAAAATTCAACCCCCCTCACTTAGAGAGGGTTGGTAATCCTGGTCTATAAGTTTGTGGATTAACTACTGTTGGGTAGGCCAACATATTCCCAGAATTTAGAGACAATCGAAAAACATGACTTTTTGAGTTGGGGCAGTTGAGGAATAATGCCCCATACCCAGGTGGAAAAATTATATATAATTTATATACAGTGTAAAGTTCTATATATAATATTCATTTGTTTTATATAGAAAATGTATAAAACAAATGGATATTATATATAACACTTCACACTATATATGAACTATGTATTCCACCTGGGTAGATTCCTGAACATATGTTGTAGTCCTGCGTTATTTTTAAATAGTCTCCACTGATGTTGAGGCAAGTCGCTTCCTGGTTAATTTAAAAATATATATATGGGTAGTTATAATAATTCTTTTACTGAAAATATTAAATATAACATTTTTAGAGAAAAATAAAATAAAATTTCATGATTTGATTAAAATCGTCACGTGGCTCGAACTTACCCCCATATTTATCAATGTGCGTCGTAGCCAGCTGTATTCAGAAAAAATGATTATTTTCGACAAAACACTGCACGTCAACACTTCAAGTGTCTGAACTTGATCGGACCTCTCTTTCAACTCTCTTCCTCTCTCTCTCCCTGTACGTCTGTCTGTCCAATACTTCTTATTTCTCTTTGTCGAGTCATATAGCCTACTGTTAGCTACGAAAGCGTCACCAATTTGGAACTATTCAGAAGAAATTTGAATTTAAATTAAATATTAATAAAAAAGATTACAGCTAATCATTAATTTTGAACCGTAGTTTATTCTATACTTAATCTTGGATTAAAATTAATCTAAATACATGGGTATTTTTCTTGAACATTGCTCCAATAACTTTGCGATATATATTCGCAAGTCAGATGGCGATGTTGTCCATGACAAACTTCTTTCATCATGGCATGAAATAATCCGATCAGTCCCGTCGGCTTCAGTACGCATTGTAGCCCCACTGCTGCTCTGCTTGCCTTCTTGTCGTGCTAATTATCGGGTGTCTCCCGCTTCAACTTTACGAAACGTCGTGACGCATTTACACAGGTAGGCCATTAGGGTAAAGTTCCTTACCGAAACGCTGCTGCTTTACCACGCCTGAGTGACCGCCACACACCCCGCAGCGCCTTTTACACCCATTCGCGGCATGGCGTCAATTCTCGGAAGGGCTATAGAAGAAAGAGCTACTGAAGGGCTTCACTGTAGGTGAATTTCAAATTAAAAACAATCCAGCTTCGTAGAATACAGAATATAATAGTAGAATTTGAAATTGAAAGGAATTTACTTTCTAACCCTTCCAGCAGTACGACGTATTTTTAAAAGGCCTCTTTTTTATTCTGGGTATGTTGAAGGAGTTAATACGGGATTCATGGATGATAAAAAGTTGCTTGCAACATAAAATTTGGGAGTATTCGTTTCAATCCCTTGAGTGATGTTTGGGTTGATGCATTAGCCCTTGAAACATTGATCACGTCGTTGAATTTTATGGCGGCTACGTAATGCTCAATGTTACGCTGTCAGACGCAGGAAAACGATGCTAGTTTACTCACAAAGCTTCCTCCCTTTCAGGCACTTTGCCTTTCCTGTGGCAAAAGTAGATCCCTTAAATTTTACGAGACCCTCTTGAAAAATGAATTACCCTTTTCCACCTTTATTGAAAGCGTCTCAAAGATTGTCGACAAACAGGTCAAAGAAAGTCGCGCCAAGACCAAGGTAAACGAGACAATTTTGTGTTTAATTTTAAAAATTGTAAACAAAGCATTATTTCTACATTCTCAGTTTAATAGAATCGTTGAGATTTTTTATATTTAGTTTTCTACGAATCCTTATGTTTCCGGTTTGCCTGGAAAGTATGGGACCTTCTGCTTTAACTTTGTACAAAGAAAAAGTTCATTAATCTTTCCTGAATTATTCCCATAGTCGGAGGATAAGAGCGAACATTGAAAAAATTTTATGAATTTTGTATCATTTTGAGGATTTAATCTAAAACAAACGTAAAATAACTCTACAAGATCTATAGACCTTAGTTCTATAAAATGTAGCTGCAAGTCCCTACTGTGCGAAGGTAGCCAAACTCCCCGCGTCCCTCGCCTCCAGGCCAAAGCATTTTTTAAATTTTGAACGCTTTTAACATACGATGCTCATTAGTGAGGAATATAAATAATAATATTTAATCGAATTAAAGAAGGAGTACAAGTAAGTATCTGAAAAAGTATTTTTTAGAAATAAGCAATTCATGTTCATTTATTATAATTTTCTGATCAAAAATAAATTTTAATCCTGAAATTACAAATAACCCTGAGATTTGAACCAGGCTTTGGGGGGGGGGGGGGGGGGGGGGGGGGGGTGGCGTCATTCTATTTCTATTTTAAATTTAATTTAACGGAAATAAAACAAAAACTATGGTGTTCAAAGAAAAAAGTGAGAAAACACAATGCAATATTGTATTAAATGATGGGAGAATTGAACAAGTTGATAAGTTCGTATACCTTGGTAGCTTATTTACTAGGGACGGGAAGATAGATGAGGAATTGGATATACGCATAAACGATGGTAAAGAAGGTTACTGGTATAGCAGCGCCCTTATCAGAAATGAAAATATATCAAGTAAATCTAAAATGGCAATACATAATTCTATATTTGTACCGACTGTACTATACGGTAGCCAGTCAAGTACCTATCAGAATGAACAGTTATAATGTGTGAATGAGACCTCAGTTAGAAGAGATATAAGAAGCCAGGAAATACGAGAGCCTGCATGAAAAAATTCATAGACATAAAAGAAGCTAGAGAAGTATGTCAGGGCAGAAAATTATAGCGGCAAATAGTTACTAAAACGAGTTTCAATGGATTGAATGACGCCGGAAACAAAAGACCTTGGACACTAATGGACACAAGTGGGGAATCTCACATAGCGACTTTGTGAGGCTCTTCACTTGGGATGATTGCTCGAGAGATTAATAAGCAACCTGGGTTGGAGCAGTGTTGCGGAACGAACATGTTATTTAAATAAATAACACGACAATTCTGGATCAATCTAAAAATTTTATATCTCTTCCTCACGTGACTACCTTTTCCACCGAGTGAGTCACGTCTACACCCAAAGAGAAACGGCTTAATATTATAATAATAGCAATAATAATAAACTTGTTGTTATAAAGCTTCATGACTGCTTCTTTAAAAAACACCTTTAAGGCCATGTGACGAGTGGGTTACGTGACCAGATTCCTACCTTACCCTCACTTTTTTTATTTCCGAATTTATTTTCACACGAAGCACCACATCGAGTTGAAAATTTGCGATAATAAATAAGAAGCACAAAGAAGGGTGGGCGTGTTTCTACATTTTAATAATTGTAAAAAAAGCAAAAAAAAATTATTTACAACAAAAAACTTATTTTATCATTATAAAACTTTAGGAGCAGACCCACCATTCTTAGTGCCTCATCTTTAGTATCCCAAATTTTCAACTCGATGTGACATTTCGTGTGATAATAAGTTGGAAAAAAAAGTGACGGTAAGGTTGGAATCTGGTCATGTGACCCACTCATCACATGGCCTGAAGCGTACAAAGTACTCACGCGGGCCGAATTCATTTCAAATCAGACAGGGACTTAAAATCGCAGAATCTCTCGAGGGCGAAACGTGTTGCTTTTTTCAGAGGAAATGAGGCGATACGTATTTTTCTGATTTTCAAACATAATTTTTCCTGAAAAGTTATGCGTATTTGAGTTTTGTGCATTCTTGTTTAAAACCCAGAATTTTTTTCTTTAAACCTTTATAACTTTCGGCCTGAGATATTCATTATTTTTTGTTTGATTATAATACCGTTCATCGCCTTCTTTCAAAATCCGCTGGACAATTGAAAAAAGGTTCAAAAATAACAAAAAGGCAGCAGTTTTTCTGACAAAATTAAAAATAAATGTTCTCAAAAAACCCACCTTTAAATTTTCGGTAAATTTCTTCTTTTTTTTCTTTGAGCTTGCACTTTGATAATCAAGATACCTTGTAAGTTTGATGCCTGCTAAATCACTTTTGTAGTCAAGATAATTCTTTTTTGATACAATCGAATTTTCTACTTTTTCTTGGAAAGAATGATAGGTACGAAAAAATGTTCAGATAAAAGTTTGCACGTCTGAAAAAGTTCTATATTATTTTTCATAGTTCATGAAAAAAATGCAAAAACTTCATTTCTAGGGAAAACAATTTTTCCGGTTTCAAAAATGGTTTAGCTCGCATGATGCTGCTAAGATAACTTTTCTTTATCAGTAGAAACTTAAAAAAATACTTAGAAAAATAAAAAAGGTAGGGGTCTTAAGAAATTCTTCTTTTTAATTTTTTCAAATTTTGAAAACATGAAAAAAGTATAATCTTCTCTAAAGAACTACATATTTCGCCCTCAAGAAATACTGCGATTTCCAGTGTAGGGCCCTGCCTGATTTCAAATAGATTCAGTCAGAGAAACCGACGTTGATTACAGTTTGCTTGTAACCACTATTAATGAAATCGCCAAGAGCTTATGTATCATTGTGTAATTACAAAATATTTTTAAGTATTTCAAAGGATTCCAATGAATTTCAAAATAGTTTAACAGAATTTAAAAATTCTTTTAAATTTAAAAAAAATTCAAATTTATAAATGAATTTCAAAAGATTTCAAAATATTTAAAAGAGTTCAAGATACTAATAAGAGGAGTTTTAAGATTTTAAGATTATTTTAAAATATAAATAAATTTTTTGACTTCTTTAAAGTCTGTTAGATCTCTTGAAATTTTCGGAAATTTGTAGAAATTTTATAAAATCTTTTAAATTTCTTCAAATATATATGCATTTAAAAATTTTTCTAAAAATATTTTGATATATTTTTGAATTTAGTTTAAATCTTGTTCAATCACATAAAGCCTAGTGGAAAAATCTTGTGACTTTCTGATTTTTTTCTTGACAGTCTAGGCTGGCCCAGATCTCGGACTAGTCCGCCATTCATACTATCAAATTTTCTAATCGTCAATCAGCCAAATTTTTACACCATTTTTGAACAACTGTCAGGGCGTGTAAAATCATACAAAATAACAAATTAAACATGATTAAAAATCGTGTTTTTTTTCTTGAAAATTACAGTTTATGTCATTCTTATTCGTTGTGAACTGGTCCAAAACACACTTAAATTAAAATTTTACACGAAGAAAAATTATTTGAAATAGGCGACAAAAAAATTGTTATAAACAATTTTTTAGCAAAACTATGATTTATTTTTTTTACATGCAAAAAGGACGGTTTTCCACTGAAATTATCCGACAATAAACTAACAATGATTCCAAAATTGGATATGGGACATTAAATAATAATTTGCGTAATTGTTAATAACAATTTTAAAACAATGCGTGACAATCTGCGGTTGGTCGTAGAAAAAAGTTATTTTTTCTTCAATCATTTTTGTGATAAGCTTATTTGTGTTATTGAATCAATGAAAAAATTGATACTTATGATAATAAGATTATTATAAAAAACTTAAAATAAATAAATTACGATCCAGAACTCGCATCATTTTTAGATTCGAATTGTTCTATTAGTTCATCGAGTTCTTGATCAAGTTCAACTTCAACTTTTTCCTATTCAGGCTTCAAGGATGTAATGAAAAGATCTGAGGACTCAAGGAGTTTGTGAATTAGGTCGTGCATAGTATGCAATCGAGAGATTTTTCGTGTGTTGAACTGTCGAATGTACTTGATATCCTTGTTCCTGGCTTCAGAAGCTTCTTCGAAATACATGTCAATTGGCAGCATAAAATTCTCCATAACTTTTCCCCCATGCAGTAGTATTTTATGAACTGAAGAAGGCATGTAGTACCATGGATATAAGCTCACACACAGTCTTTCTGTGCTAAAAGCATACTCGTTGAAAAAGAGAGGAGGAATTTTTCTGCTACTAACTAACATTTGTAGTATGTTTCTAAATATTTTAATAAGTTCTTTATTTGCTCCAGTTAATTCTGACACTTGATCAACATTCGAGAAAAACCGACGAGCCGTATTACCACAATTAGAGTTGCCAGATCCTTGACTTGGTTGATTAATTATTAACCCCATCTTCTTTTGAAATTCGTTGCAAACTCTTTTCTTACTTCTTTCATCGCTTCTTTATCCTCTTTCTTGCATATGCTCCATTTGCAGATTTGTAACCGATAAGCAATATGTAGTATACACTTCATGAATGTAATCCAGGCATGCAAAGTAGAAAGACCAAATTCTAAGCTGGATACAATTTATTTCTTCTGCTTTATACGCTCTAGATCATTCATTTGTGATAGTGTCGCTTTGCAAATGTAGCAAGTAGAAGATGATTGAGCATCAGTGAGAGCTGTACAAACATTTCCATCCAAAATAGTTCACTTCATTTCTGTTGTCACTATATACACACCATTAGTCGTAGTAATTCTTGTAGGTCTAAGCTTCTGAACTTGTGTCTTAATATTTTTGATTTCCGATTTCGTTAATTCCTTTGTTTCCTTTGCATATTTAATCATGATAGGGATATAACGTTTCGGCGAGGAACTGTAATGATTCATCCAAACTGTTTCTCCCGTGTGCTTTACCCTCAACCATATTGGCACCATTGATGCTGTGAAAAAATAATCATCGGTCAAATCGTTGTAATTAAACTTCTGATTCTGTTTTGCATCAGTTGACACTCCATCGATGCCATATTGAATTTCAAAGTCCAAATAAGTGATCTTTAATCTATTCTGAAATCGGAAGGCATAAATTCAGATCTTTAAAAAGATGTTGAATAGTGTGATCAATAAGAGATTGAATCTCAACCATGGCTCCTTCTTCCGATATTCGAATAATTGAAGGATAACAATTTTTTTAATCTCTAATACATTCACATATGAAGGATGAATGTCAGCCTTTCTTTCTTTTGCCTGTAAGTGAATAATATTATATTAATACTTTGATAGTCTGACATGTTGCATTAAGGCTAAAGCTTCTTCTTAAGAGTATGGGACATATGATTCAAAGTCAGATTTACCTGAAATGCTTACATTTTCAGTGTCATCAGAATTCAAAAGGAGGACTATAGCATTTGCAATTTTTTTCTTCCACTCTTTCGTAAACTTCGCAGAAATGCATCCTGTATCTCAACAGCCGTGAAACTCTCTTCAATGGACATTAATTTTCGTTTCTATGTCGCAGCAGAAGCATCTTCGAATTTTGTATCCGAACTTTTCCTTCCTCCTTTTGATTTTATCCCAGAAAAAGTAACAACGAAGTCAGTTTTTAGCCACTTTTCGAACCTCTTTACAAACTGACTTTTTATACTTAAAAATTCTTTCCATTTTTTCTGAAATATAGGTAAAAAATACAAATTCAAATGATTGGCTACTATTTCTAGATGCCCAGGATCAAGATTGTACTCAGTTTGCATGAAACTTAACAAACCTTGCACGTCAGTACTCTCATTGGCAATAAGAAAATCACAAAGGACCTTCTTACCTACCTTGAGAGTATCCATTTTTTATTAGAAATAATAATGCAAACAATTGAAATGTACAAACCTGCAGGAGATATTTTAAAGTGACGCCAAAAGCAAATCATATAAAGATACTTTAAACGCAACCTCTCTCAGTTATATAAACGAAAATTATGATTTCTCTTGCGAGAGCGCGTGCGAGAGATGCCCACCTAGCGGTGAACCTGGAACTGTACTTTTTAGTTGAGAGTTCTTGTTCTTCATTTATTTTTCATGAAGTTACGTATAAAATAAATGAAAGATAAGTGACTTTTGAATACGCAAGTACAGCGTTATTGCACCTTATTTTCACTTGTTCCTCATTTATTTTTCAGGCAGTTGCATAAAACAAATGAAAGATAGGTGACTTCTAAAAACGCAAGTACAGCGTTATTGCTATGGACAATTTGTTACAGAAATTGTTATTAACAATTAAGCAAATTATTATTTAATGTCCCATATGCAATTTTGGAATCACTGTTAGTTTATTGTCGGATAATTTCAGTGGAAAACCGTCCTTTTTGCATGTAAAAAAAATAAATCATAGTTTTGTTAAAAAACTTGTTTATAGCAATCATATAAATTATTCTTTATTTAATTTCGTTACTTGGTCACCGCAATAAATGTCACTCTAATAATTACTAAAGAAAAAAAACATTTTTTTCTACGAGGAAACGGCCAATAAGGAGACTTTTTTAACTAAATTGTCATAAAAAATCTATATTGTTTATGCTAGATAAAGCTTAAAGTATATAAATGGCTTTAAAGACAATTGTGAATCACTTTTGTTCAGAAAAATCAATTCAGCTATGAGAAAAATTCGTTTATAAAGAATTTGTTTATAGATATTGTTTATAATAATTAAGTTGAATATGATTAAAATTAATTATGTTCTATGAATGCATGTGCAATAATTCCGGCTGATAGTGAGTTTCTATCTGTATTTTTTCTTGAGATAAAAATTCACAAAGCTAAAAGGGTCAATTTTGTCACCATATTTGTTTATATATTGTTGCTCTCTGAAAAAAATTTGAAAAAAGCAAACCACAATTCTCTTGAAAATTAATTGCTAAGCATTTCTAAAAAAAACATTGTAATCGGTTAAGAAATACAACCTGTGGGCGATTATGAACAGTAAATTCCTATTCTAGACCACTGTGCAGCGGCTGAATAGCGAATAGCTTGTTCGTTTATCCATAAACTTTGTAAAAGTGTTACAGGTCCCTTCTAGGACTGGCCGACGCTAGAAGATTTTTCCACTAGGGAAATGTTTAATAATAATTTGTGATATTTCTAACATCTAAAATCTTAGTACATATATTATTATAAGCGTCCACAGCAATACAAGAATCTGAATTTCAGTAGAAAAAGGCGGTTGACTTTCAGATGTTACCAAAAGGATCATTCGCCAGTTGGAAAACAACTGATGATGATAACATGACTTTCAGTAACGCGCTTGGTTGAAAGTCAGCTGCTTTATGTACGTACTAGACTATTATGTGCGCGCGCATGCGCGCGCTCACTTTTATACTCATTTTTATAATTTGCTCAATTTTCTAATAACAATTCATTTATTACAATTTTCTGAAGACTTATATTCTTGTTGAAATTAGATTCTGAAAGAATGAATTTAGTGTATCAATGCATCGTAAAATGTACGAGTACTACTATTAGGGAGCGTCACATATTCCGTAACGATATTTTAAACACTTTTACCTTCCCACGCCCTAACTGCAGTTGCGTAATATATTTTTTTTGTATTATTTTAAAAAACTTAACAGACGTTTTGTAAATAAAAATATATTTTCAGGATGAAGTGCGGTATAGGAATAAATTGAACAATGTTTTGATGTAACAGAACAATGCTTTTTTGATATTTGTTTCGTTACACACATTTTTAATTTATTTACAAGAAAAGAACTATCAGCATTTATTCAACGAATTATATAAATTTTATCATTTTTATGAGACAATTATAAAAGATTTTTAAATATTCAAGATGTGTCAAAAAAAGAATTCAGAAGATTTAACATATATATATATATATATATATATTCCTATAGAATCAAACCGAAGGGCCTATGACAAAGCCACCGAACGCGTCCTCGGGTTACGGATAGAGGGTCCCTGTACCAAGGGTTGCTGCTGAATATGGTTACAAAAATAAATAGGCAGTTGCGGACAATTGTCCAGGGGTGGTCCCGAAGGAATTAACCCCCAAACGGAGGTGTGAAAACTGTGCCGAAAGCTGAATGGCACCTGGGTGAGGTGTCTAGAACGGTGACTCTGGGATACCAGGCGACCTCTCAGAGTAAGCAGCCTTA
>NC_046661.1:106363580-106366566 GCF_010883055.1 Belonocnema kinseyi | reverse complement strand
GTTTCTCGCACCACAGAGCATGCAGCCATGCCATGTAACCCCGTTCACGGGCCACACTCGCATCGTAGCAGTCTAGCAAGTCGTGATTCAGTCGCTCCGTCCTCCCAAAGGTCATGCATCCAAGGTTTAAAATATTTGAAGTCTATGCAAAGCCTCTTGCATTCCTTAAAATATTTGTAAACGAATCCAATTTTTCTTAAAATTTTAAAAAATCATTTGAAGTTAAAAAAATTTACCTCAAAATCTTCAAAAAATTCTTACGAATTTGAAGTAAATTATAAAATATTTGTGAAAATTTCAGATTCGCTAAAAAAAATCCAGATAAATAAAAATATATATTTTACGGGATTTTACAAAATAATAGGAAAAGTTCGAGCCCTTTTAGAATGAAATGCCTACACAATACTTCTTAAATTCTTAAAAATATTTTTATCTGACTGGAATTTTTCTTGAAATTTATAAAAGTTATTTAAAATCTAAACTGCTGCCTAAAATATCCCCAATTTTCCTAACAATTTAAATAACATTAACTTCTTCACTTGAGACCTTTCAAAGTTATTCTAATTAAGGGCATGTGATACTTTACCGTATGGGTTTTCAGCTTTTCACACATTTTGTTCACAAATTTTAATTTGAAAAAAAAAAAACATTAGTGTCCAGATGTTTGCGTTTTTAACGTCTGGCTTTCTTTTGTTTAAGAACTTTCACATAAATCTGCATTTTTTTCAACCTTCTGCAGTTTAAAAATCTTTTTTATTCTTGTAAATTTTCGCAATATTTGTAGAATTTTATGGTTAGATTTAATTTTTATTTTTTAGTGTTACAAAATTTTTTGAATTTTCTGCTGAAGCTCATTTTTCAAATTAAAAATTCTTAAGAAATTTTTTTGGGAACCTAAAGAATTAATGTCATTATCCTAAATTTTCAAAAAAGTCCTCAAATATCTTATAAATTTTTATTGATTTGTAATGGTGTTAAAACTTGTAAATATCTCTTAAATTTAATAAAATTTATTCTAAAATGATCTATTTTGGCACAATGTTGCTTTAAACACTTGTTAACCCTTTTTTTACTTTACAAAATAATATGAAAAGTTTTTAAATCTTTTTTAATGAGCTCTTAGAACTCATTAGTAAACATTTTTTTGAAATTTTCCCATGAAACTAAACTATATATTTTTCCTTCTCTTGACGCCCTAAAAAGTAAAGTTTACCTAAATTTGAATTAAATCACGGAAAATAGAAATAATTTTATTAAAATCTTTCATATTATTTTTTGACAATTTTAAGATGTTTAAAATTCACAATTATAATTTCAGATTTAATTATTAACTGCTGAAAATTTTTCCATAACTGTTTAAAAAAAATTATTCTCAAAATCTTTCAAAATTATTAAGACGCTTCTATTTTTCTAATTCTTAAGATAAGTTCTTTCGATAATTTTATTTTACTTATCTCTTTAAAAATTAAAAAAAAAAACGATTAGCCAGTTGTAAAAAAGAAAACATTTTTTTCTTCCTAAATATTCCGGAATTATAATATGGTAGCAAAAAATTTATAATTGAATCTTTATCTATTTCGGTGTTGTGAAAAAATCAGTCATCTAACAATTCATTAATTTTTTAATAAATGATAACTTAAAAAGCATTAAACAATCAATTTCATTCAAACATAGTGAAAGTGTTTACTCTAAATTTTTTTTAATATCACCTACATTTGTGAAAAATTTGTTTTATTGATAACTTTTGATACTAATTTCAGAGAGAAATCAAACGTATTTTCATATGATTTGAAAAATCGAATGCAAATACACATTTCAGTACATCAGAATCATTTAAAAAAATATCTAATTGAATTAATAAAATTGCAAATTTAAATTAACTTATAATATTCAAATTACATTTAATATTTCATTATATAACCTTTAAGTCAACAATTAAATTATGGTCCTTAAATTTCGGGAACTAAGTTTTAATCTTTATTTACTTTCATTATCAGAAAACGTTAATTAGCTAACAATCAATTGACAATTTTACAAAAGAAAAACCATTAAAATATAATTCTGTTATAAAACATTTCAAAAACTTTTACTTTATATATTTTTTCTTATTTGACATTTCATTTAAAAAAAATTTATTTAATCTTAAGCTTTTAAACTGATTCCAGAAAATGTAACTTTTAGTAGAATCAGTTGTTAATGAATTAATCAGTTCACAAAATAAAAAACATGATACAATTATTTTCATCGTAACATTCAAGTAATGTTAACATTATGTGTATATTCTCCTTTCAATTTTAATACAGCTTTTCCATACGTCTAATTTATTCGTAACCTTTGTCACTAATTCAAACCGAGATGAAGAAAGGGTGAAGAAAATTATTAGCTAATAATGAATTAAATGGTTCACAACATAAAAAGCCTCAAATAATTTGTTCCATTGAAATAATAAATTTACTCTTACTTTATATATATTTTAAACTTCCTTCCTGAAAATGTTAGTTATTAATAACCTTCAATACTTGTTTTTGTATGAAAAAAAAACACTTGTACATATGATTTTGACAATTTAATTCATATAATCATTTCAAAACATTATTGACATTTCGAAAAACTATATAATTCTAATAGAAATAAGTTAAATATAAATATGTTTCTATTAAAAAGTTCATATCTTATATCAATGAATGCAATTTTCATGTAATCAAATATCGTGAAAAAATTAATTAGCTAATAATAAGTAATTATTCTGTTCATAAAATATAAGGCGTTAAAGAATTATTTTTATAATGAATTATTCAAATAATTTTTACTTGGTGTTTTTCTAAAAATTTGTATTATTGATGAAGTGTTTAAATATTCCAGAAAAAAGCAAAATATATACTCGGATCATTCAGAAATCATAATTCCGATACGAACTGTAGTATTTGAAGTATTAATTTACTGTTATCATGCACATTATATTCAATATTCATTTATATAATCTTAA
>NC_046661.1:106343765-106363480 GCF_010883055.1 Belonocnema kinseyi | reverse complement strand
TCATAATTAATTAATCAGGTCACAAAATAAGAAGCATTAAACAATTATTTTCATTTGTACACTCAAATATTCTTTACATTATATTCTCCTTTAAATTTGAAGCAGAATTTATATACCTCTAATCTATTAATTACCTTGTAAATTAATTTTTAAAAAATCAAAATATATGTAAAAGTTTGAAAATGAAATTCAGAATCTCATTTCACAAGTATCACAATCATCATAAGAGATTATAATTTGTATAGCTAGCACGTGCCTCTATCACATACAGAACATACACAGCTGGTATATGAATGTCCGCACAAAAGAGATAGTCATATTACGTCATAGTTATACACATATGGTATATCAGAATATAACTCACAGGGATTCTAATCAATTAATTAATCAAAAATGTCTAAGTTATTAAAAAATAAAACTAGAAAGTATAACATTAAAATAAATATATTCTTTTTAACGCTCTTATTTAACCCTAGAACGATCCACGTAGCTGGCTCATCCTTTAACCGTCCACCGGGGTTGTACGTCCACCGGGGTTGCTACCCCGAACTTATACCGTGGCACAATGCTTTCTATTTGTAATATAACAATTTTAAGATAGGAAATTTTTTCCGTTTTTTCATAATAATATTCTGTTAATTTTTCGATAAATGTTAAATAATTTGTTAAACATAAAAAACGACCTAAAAGTTCTGTAAAATTGACGTTTTCTATAAAAAATAACGTAGTTTCTCAACAGTATGAACGATCTAAAAAGAAAAAACGGATTTCGAAAGAAGAACATTCCCACTTTTTGGGTATTCAAACATAAGAAATAGAAAAAATCAGAGGAATCGGAAAAATGGCAAAAATCTTTAAAATACTAGCAAAATTGATTATTAAAATTCATATTTATTATAAATAATCCAAAATGTTTATACATACTCAAAAATGAGAAAATAATACTTACAATAAGGCTATTCACTTTATAGCGGAGCAATTACTTGTTTGGTTCAGAATAATGTAAGTCAACAATTCTTCACCGATTTCGACAAAAAAATTGGAAAAAAGCTAATAAGATTTCTAAGAGAGTTGTCAAGCCCGATTTTTCAATTAAGTTTTCAATTTTTTAATAAATAAACAAATATGATGAAAAAATGCACTTTTTTCTATTTGACGTTCCCGATGCACGTCAATAACAGTAAATTGGTTGAAATCGCTTAAGTTGCATAAAATAGCATTAGTTAAAGATATTCCAATATTAGAAAATATACAAACAAAATTGTTATCAACAAGTCATTTATTGCAAAAATTTTTTCTACGATTTTCCATAAATACACGTTTTTCAAAGTTATGATGCAAGAAATTGAAATCGAAACAATATTATGTAAAAAAATGTTTTTTCTTATTATAATTGTTTACATTATAAACAAATGTAATGTAAAAATGCAGTAATCAGGCTTTCTTCGACAGAAATATTCGTATTTTTTCTGTGTCCATTTTCTTCAATTAGGAAATTTATGATAATTTTAGCATAATTTAGAACGTTTTGATTAGTCTTATGATATTTTAAGCAAATTTAATAAACAAATGCATTATTGGGGCATCTGTCGACGGAAAAATTCTTTTTTGTTGCGATATCAGACTTTAGTTGGGATCTTCATAATAAATTCGGCAACCTTTATGATGAGTTGATAAATTTTATGATTTTTAAAAACAAATTTAACAAACAAATGCATTAATCATGCATCTGTGGACGGACAAATTGGGTTGTTTCGATTTCAGTCTTTTTAATTGAAAGTTCATTATAATTTCAGCGAAATTCATAATTGGTTGATAAATTTTATATATTTTATTTAAAAAATTTAATCAACAAATGCATTATTCAATCATCTGTCGATGGAAATTTTTTTTTCGATATCCTAATTAAAACTGTTGACATCGAAACAAACGAATTTGTCTGTAGACAAATGCGTGATTAATGCATTTTTTCATCAAATTTGTTTAAAGAAATAATAAAATTTATCAACTTATAATGAATGTTGCCATTTTTTCGTCATATTTGCTTATTTATAAAAAATCGAAAAACTAATTGAAAAATCAGACACGAGCAGCTCTGACTCTTAGTTAAAACTAATCGCCAACCGCCCGCTCCCAAACCCTCTTTAATCGAAGTTTCGTGAGTCACTGAGGTAGGGATTTAATTTAGAAGTTAAAAAAGGCAATGCTAATGTGTAGACCGTCTGTGCTACATTTAAATCGTAAAAATAAAATTGGAAATGAGTAAATTTAGTTTTTGAAAAATCGGCAGAAGTTGCACTTAAATGTTTAATAACAATTTTTTTTTAAAGAATGTTCATTTTTTAAAAAGAGAAAACGGTACCACGTCTGTTTTCATAGTAATGCATGTTATGAATTGTAATAATATACATTTATGGAAATGATATACTAGTTGAGATACAAATCCGATTGCGAAGCAAGAGATGCGTGTTGAGAATGTATTTGTTAAAGCAGGAGGAGCTTCAACCAAAAATAAGTCACTATCACCAAATTACTTTCGTCGATGTTTTGACTTTTACTTTAAAAAAAATCTGTGCACAAGTGTGAAGAATATACAAATACCGAGCGCGGAGCGCAAGATAAATACATTATCGAGCGCTAAGCGCGAGAACCAACAGTCGCGCGCCCTAGGCGCGCTCAAATTTTCGAGCTAAGCAAGCCGCGCGCGTAGCGCGCTATAAGAATATGCCCGCGGAGCGAGCGGATTTTTTTAGACTAATTTTGTATTTGTGTCAAAGATAATTGTATATCATAATAAACAGATATTGTTTACGATTCCAGGAGTAAATCCTGGAATATTTTTAGTTTTTTAGTTATATTTTAAGAAGGTAATTAGTGATAAATAAGTGACACTCATGGGTTAAAATTATCTCTTATACATGATAATATATAATATTATTTAATATAATATTAACCCATAAGTGTCACTTGTCTGTTTCTAATTCGCTGCTTAAAATGTAACTAAACAACTAAAAATAATCTAGGATTTACTCCTAAGATTATGACCAATATATTTTTATTATGGTATACAATTATCTTTTACACAAATACAAACTTAGTCTACAAAAATTTGGTTAATTTATAAAGTTTGAAAATCTTTTAGAGCTTATGCAGTTACTTTAATTTACATATATGTAAAACAAACTTTTTCAAAACTATATATTATTTTAATATAAATTTAAAAAAATTTATTTTGACATTGTAATCAACACTGTTATTTATAAAATACTTTTAACTATCTTCAGTTTCCAAAACAAGCTCCGACAAACTTTTGTTAGAAAAAAAATATGATTTAAAAATGGTATAGATCTATACCGAAACGCGGCATCTCAATAACATCATGGAATGAACATGCTACCACTATCAGTAGCCACAAATGGAATAATTCAGTTATTATTTTTAGATTGAATACATTTTATTCATTTAGAAAAAGTTTTTTTCAAGAGTGCATGTGTGATAAAAAATTATTTTTAACCTTTTAGTACGTTCTAAATACGGTAAGCATTAAATAAAAGCGTTTGAAATTATTATTTTTTATTTATGGAATAAGTTACAACAATTTTCAAACGGTCCTGCATATATGTAGGTTATATTTAAAATTTTTTTCATACTTTCAGCTGCAGTGATTATGCAATAGTAAATAATTGTGTACTTAAACGTGTGAACATATATTAGAGCATATAAAAGTCTAAAGTTTCAAAACTTTTTCGATATAGACTATATTTTAGCTAGAATTTGAGATTTTATAGAACTATTTGACGTTTTCTGTAACCTGACTTTTAATAGAGATTACGTCACCTCAGCCGTTAAATTGTATCGAACTTTGTAACAGATTCCGTTGAATAGTTTAACGCAATGTAAAACAAAGACGATTTTAACTTTTATCAAACTACCCGTCGTATCCTCTACTATAGAATTAGTTCTATACAATTTAATGGATATTTTTTCCGTGTATCTACTTGGATTTTTTTAAAACAGTTATTGAACATTTAGGTGGGGCCATTGCGAGGCCCAGTAAGTGACACGTAAATGTGCATCGAATTTTGCTAAAAATTTGGAAATTTATTTTCAGAAACCATTGCTATGATGCGGAAAGTGTATGGCAAAGAGTCTATGAGTCACTTAAATTAAATAGTTGCTTAGGCGATTTAAAAGATGTAGTACTTAAAGGGAAAGTGATCCTCACTCTTGCAGTCCTGTAAACTTCAAACAACCACACATGTATATTTAGTGCGAGAATTCACATACAAAATTCTTCGTTTAGCATTGACAGAGATAGAAGAAGACCTCATCATTTCAGAAGCTATTGTTTTAGAAATTTTCAGCCAAGATTTGTGAATGAGCCGCTTTGATGCGAAATCCGTTTCACAGCCGCTGACCGAAGAACAAATGAATGATTGTGTGGAAGACTATCAGGACCATTTAGAATCATTTATACATATTCCGGAAATATGTAGAAAGTTCTTTACTAGGCGTGAATCATAGGTTAGTGACTATGACCCTGGGACAAAGGCTCTTTCATCGCAGTGGAAGTAAACAGGACACCTAAGAGCAAAGAAAGCGTACCAGACTCGGAGGATTTTTAGGACAATGCGTACTGTTTTCTTCGACGGACAGTAAACAAAGAGTATTACTAAGAAGTTTTTATGGGATTGCGTGAAGCAGTAAGAATAAAAGATCCTGATTTCTGTGACCCTGTCCAACACAACTTCTACAGCACCCATATGGTCCTGGCCTGGTTCACTGCATCTTTTAGCTGTTCACCAGATTGAAGTATTCTGCAAAAGTAAGACTTTTTCAAGATACCAAGGATATAATATAGAATCCTACGGAGCAGCTGTTAGTTATTCCGAAGGGCGATTTAAGGTGTTCTTCAGAAAGTAAATTATAAAATTATAGTAAATTAGTAAATTGTAAAAGTTTATTGCTCGTGACTATGAAGGAGAAAAATAATTGGTTAACACTAAGATTAATTTAAATCTTATTTTTTTTCACAAGAAAATAAAACTAATCTAAGATGTAACAAAACATTCATTGCGCGGAAGATTAAAAGGCTGATATTACTAAGGATTGAGATTTGTTCACACGTTAGAAGATTGGTCGATATTGATTTGAAGAATTTGAAGATTTGAAGATTTGAAGAGATTCACATCAGAACCGAGGGAGCAAGACTCAAAAATCAATTATTGAAGAGGGGATGTGAAGTACTGCTTGGGTATATGGATGTTATGATTGGCTGCTATAGACGGTGTTAGGATAATTCGGTTACTCTATTTTTGTGACGTAGACTTTGGGAAAAAACGCAGGTAAAACAGAGTTGGAGGGAGTTTAACTCTTAAAGAGAGTCTTTGTACATAATTGCCTTCTGGCAGGGTTGAAGGCTCTAATTGCGTTTTACAGATGCGACGGCTCAATTTATAAGATTTTAAATAGTTTGACAGAAACAAAGCAGTAAAATTTATCGTTGGGGCGTAAGTTTTGTCCGTATCAGCAGACTACGGAAGATCAGGTTATAAATTTTACATATGTTGCCAACAAATTTAGAGTTTCAGGATTGTAGCCTTGTGTACTTTCTATTTTCCTTTTCCAAACGATTAAGGACTAAAAATAGCTTAATCTAAATCTAACAAATAATAAATTTACAATGAGACACTTTTGAAGAAGGTATCATCGCCATTTACCAGAATTTATTCTTACTTGTGGTAAATCACAAGGTCGGATACTTTTCGGAAAAACATTGTATATCAAATAATGATGTTCAAAGGCACGCACTAAACTGATGGAAAAGAGCGCAAAGAACCTTGGGCAATAAGAATGCGCCCGCCGGAGTCGGATATATTTTTTTAATTTTTACATTTATTTTATCTTATTTGGAGTTGAATTCAAGAGGCTATGATTCGAAAATTGTAATGTAGAAGTTAGAGTGCTGCCTTTAAATGGTTTGAATCGGCATCTGCGTACTATTTTTTTTTCTCTTTGCCACTCTGAAGAGAGCTACTAATTTCTTATTGTATCCGTGTTTACAGTTTCCTGAACAAATTCTTGCAGTTTACCCGTACAGCGTGCCTTGCCTTCAAATTATTCGATTACCACCTACTTCTTTTCACAAATTTAAGGCGCCGAACGAAACTTTTTTCTGTGACTCTTTCGCTTAGTTAGCCCTAGATATCGATGCAATGTTTTCAAAATTGAAATAATTAAATTGCCAAATGATGTTAAATTATAAAGTCAATTTTATAAATTAATTTCCTAATTTCTCATTGCTAATTTGCACCACTTTAAATTTAAAGATATATATCAGGGTTTCCGGTGTGAAGTTACATAATATTAGATTCGGCAATGGCAGAAGGTAAAGCTGAACAATGCTACGGTCACTTATTTTAAAAGATTCCAAGGTATCATCAATCGATTTCAATGATTGGATTGCAGATATTCTAAAGGATTTTTTAGATTCTATTCACTGTCTAGGAGCTTCAAATAGTTTCATGGAATTTCTAAGGATTTTAATGCTTTTGAAGGAAATGATTTTATAGGAACTATAAAGTTGCACTATAATTCAAAGATTCCAAGGGATTTTATCATATTTTTGAGGATTTTAATTATTTTAAGGAATTTTAGGAGCTCTTAAGGGCATTTGATTCTTCGTCGTGTGGTAAATTGGGTTCAGTTCCCTCGACTTTTTCCACAAAAATGAAAATTTTTAAAAACTAAATTCGAAGATGCTATGAAATATTATGACAGAAGTCCCTGAACTCTTTTTTCAGGAATAAGAACAAAAAAATTATTATGCTAAATAATATTTGTATATATGTTAACTATTTTGAGATTAGGATTGTTTTTCTGCTCTCTGTAATTCCGATAATGTTGGTCTCTGTCTTACCGATGCTGTCATTAACACCTAAGAATAATTATGGCAGAGAATTTTAACACACATAACCAAAGATATTTCTTTGGTTATTATTTATAGAGGATATTTTGATTTTCATTTTGCTCAATTTTTTAATTCTACTAATAAGGACGTTAATACATTTAAGTGACAATCACTTATCGTTTTATTTATATCTAAGCTTTTAAAAAATGTGGAGGATTCAAAATTTGGAAAGCTGCCTTGTTTGTACTCGTTTTATATTTTTCGATTATTACAAATTTAGTTTCTTCTGTGTTTGAAAGCCATAATAGTTTGAAAAATTCATGGTTTCTGAAATTATTTAATAATTAAGGCTAAAAATTTAGAATATTTAAACTATTTTATGACATTTCAATTTGAAAACCCTCAATTTTTAACTTTCCAATTGAAACTTGTTATATCCTAAACACTTTTAATTGTATACAATATTGTACAATTATTCAATTTTAATATTATTACAAAAAATCTCAGAATAAAATAATTCGAAACCAGCGAGAAAACAGCGAATATTTTATAAAGTAATATTGCTTTTTCCACATATTAATCTGCTCACTGAAAATAATAAACGTATTTCCTAAGCCCGAAAAGGTTGTGTTTAAATAAAAGTCGTAATTTTTTACGCGAGAATAAATTTTACTTTTTCTAGGATGTCCTTTTGAACATGTTTACATGAGATCATCATTGACACCCATAAGAAACTTTTTATCGGTAATGAATTCATGAAAAAACTGTGTTTTGATCACATTAAGGGATGTCTGACTAAATATGGACGTGTTCTACTGTATTATCACGCTATGGCTTCAGAAATAACATTTTAGTAAAATTATTCCCTCTGCACTATAATTTTAACACATAAGAAATTATATTTAATGCCGCATTATTATTGAAATAATTGAATCAAACATAAAATTACTCTTTTAAACAATTTAATGTCCAAAAGTAGTATACTTCACAACCTTCCCACTATACCCCTGTTTTCTTTCTTCACTCTGTCTCCGAATAATCTCTTTTGGTATAACCGGCGGACATTTCTTCAAAAACTTAATTATTTTCTTAAAAATTAAATTATTTTGTGGGAAAGTTATAGTTTTTGAACGGAAATTCAACTTTTTGATTAAACATTCGTCTTTTGGGAAGAAAATTGGAGTTCTAGAATTTTACATTTAGCTTTTTGTTAAAAGATTATAATTTTCAGTTGAAAATTAAACTAATTTGTTATAAATTCACCTTTTTGGCTAAATAATTCTTTTTTCAAATTGAAAATTCCCGTTTTGCTAGAAACATACTCTTTTTTTGTACAGAGTTAATTTCTTTTTAAGTTTAAAGTCTATCATTATATTTTTGAATCAGAATTGATTTCGTTTGGTAAAAAATCTAATTCATCTGTTAAAAATTCAACTGTTTTCTTACCAAGTCATTCTTCTTGGACAAACATGAAACTTCGTTTTGTCGCTTCGAAAGTCGCCTGAATAAACATAGACGTATGTCGTATGTATATCGCGCTATGGCTACATGAATAACATTTCTGTAATAGCATTTCCAATTGACTATATTTTAACCTAAAATAACTATATTTAATAACAAAATATTATTGAAACTATGCAAATGATAGATCAAATTACTCTGTTGAAATATTTCATGTGAAAAATGAGCAGATTTCATTACCTTTCTCCTCTTTTCACCTTATTGCAAGAATTCCTCCTAATCTCTTTATTATCCAGAAGCATTTCCATTCTCAATTTTTTCTCAATAATAACACCCAATTAGAAAATGAAGCTATTTTTGTTTGAAAGTTAATTCGCTTTAAAAGAAAAGTTTAATATAATACTTTTGGTTCAGATTTCATCTTTTAGGTTAAAATTTCTAATGTTTAGTTAAAAATTAAATTATATTCAGAAAAATTCAACTATATTGTTAAAAAATCATATTTCTTGGTCAAAAATTGAACTATTTTGTCAAACATTTGTCTTATGGATAGAAAATTCGTTTCATATGTTTAAATATTCATCTTTTGGTAGGAAAATAACTTTTTGTTGTTGTAAGTTAATTTCTTCTGAATTTAATAGTCTACAAAACTGATTTCTTGATATACGTACCCTTAGTTTGAGTCGCTCCTGTAATCTGTCTCCTCGAAATTTTGGTGTAAGTTGTATCGAATAGGATGCTTTGCGATTGACAACGGATGTTAATAAAACGGCAAGATTAGTTTTATTCAGTAAATCGTGAAAGAAAGAGTGTACGAGAGATTGTATGAAAATTAATTTAATGGAAGTGGATCAGTAGTGCTATCTAGCGGATTTTTATAAGGCAGTTCACATAAGTTAGAAGGTATATTTATATCTTAGGAATTTTATTATTGATTTGAAGTGAGTTATTGTTTATTTATTGAAAATAAAATTTAACTAAATATTTTACGACGATTATTATAAAGTATAAAATGCGTTATAAAAATAAATATTATTAATTCATTTCATTTTGGTTGATTGTTGAAGAAACAAATACACATAATGTGCTGACAGGATTTTCCCAAAAGCTTATTTTTAATATAGTAATACAAAAATTGTTTATTCAAAACTAGGTAACTGTCTCTCTCTCTGTGCTAGTCTCCCATTTTCTCTTTTTTGTAATTGTCCAAACTTTTTTTTAAACACTATTTGCTTATATTATTATCACTTATTTATAAAGAAACATATAACTTTATTCTTTTATAGAACTTTCAACGATGAATCGTCTGCCACAGTGCTATGTCGTCACACTAAATCTTTATTTTCCTGGAATAGAAAAATTATTTTGGGTGCAAATTTATTTATTCTTATTCAGCCTTCCCATCCCATATCTCGGAAGCAAGTTTTTATTATTTCCTAAAACTTTAAAATAGTTCTTTAGTCGCTGTGTAATGTCAATTTTTAAAATTGCATGAAATTCAGATTTCCAAATTATTAAATAATTTACTCGAAATCCTTTATTTTTCAATAATTAACATTATTTTCTATATATTTGGCAAAACCAATATCTCGGGGGCAATATTTTACTGTATTTTCATCTAACAATGGAACATTTTTTCGTGATTCGCAACCAAGCCTGATCCAATTTTGGATTCTTGTCACTTTCATATTTTAAACTTCCACATACTATTTCTCGAACCTAGATCATATTTTTCAATCATGCTTTTTTACCCTTAATTAAGAAATACTTTAGCTCGGGATTCAATTTTTATTTGATCCTTAAATGGTGATTTCGACTTCAAAGAATGTTGTTTGACTCGCCTGAAAAATTTCAATTTCATTTGTCATCTAGTTACGTACTGCAATCCTTCATTTTTCCTGCTTATTTATAAAATATAACTCAATATATTTTTTAAAGAATAATAAAAAATTTCTTACAACTTTCAGTTGAGGATATGAGAATACAAACGCAAGTGTTAGATCAAAATTAATTTCTTTTGATTGATGATCAAATATTTGCATAAAAATCGTCTTTCTTGGTTGAAATTAACCGTTTTTTATATTAATTTTTTTTTGTTGAACATGTATCAACTATGATATTTGTCGATTTCAAATTCAACCTTATTAGTTCGAAAGTTACTACATTTTTTACAGATTTATCTCTTTGGTTGCAAATTAATGTTTTCAACTGAAAATTTAACTGTATCATTCTTATTGAAGAATTTACCTATTTCAGTTGAATATTCAAATATTTAGGCCAAAGCAATTTATTTGTGGAAAATTCGTCTCTCTTGTTCGTAGAAAATTGGTCTTGTAAGCTTGATAATTTAATAATTCAGATCCAATTTTTTCCTTTCTTACCTGAAAAATTTTTCGTCATAAAAATCAATTCTTTTCTTGAAGATTCGTCTTTATTGTTTAAATATTTATGTTTGCAGATTGGTGATTCAATTTTGTTGTTGAAAATGCATCTTTCCCAATTTAAAAGTCAAATGAATTCTAAAACATTTGATTTTTCAGCAGAGAAAGTCAATCCTTTTCTCGAAAATTTGACTTTTGGGGTTGAAAAGCCATCTCGTTGAATAGGAACTCCATATTTTTTCTTTGAAATTCAACTATTGTCTCGGTCATTCAATATTTTCTTACTTGAAATTTTAAGAATACAATACCTTAACTAATTACATTAAAAATAATTTATTCTCATATTTTCGTGAAAAGTGACCCTATTTTCCATGTTCATAAAGGATTTTGGGTTGTAAAGTCTGATTCAGGGTAAACAATAATGAATCGAAGCATTGTTTACTACATTTCATACTACATTATAATTTCAATAAATGAGTTTCATTTTAGATCTTATTTCCTTATAATAATTTGAATAACTGATTTAAAAGATCTCTCCGCATAGTTTCTCCTGTTAACTATTATGTTCAGATGATGATAAATACATAAGAGAAGAATAGCATACTCTATGTATCCTGTATTATATTATACATTATAGGTTACATTATCATAACAGAATATGCAGCTCATCAAAAATTTAAGCCGATATTGTATGTACTCAGTACTCGCCAATGATTAAGTGAGCGCACAGGCAAGATCACGTAATACTCGATCACGAGGTGACGAGATATGAACAGACACATAACGAAGGCACGTCGAAAGCATACTAGGATACATCATGCATAGCAAGTGCGCTATCTGAATCCATATCATGTCATAAAACTTATGCATATGCGCAAATAGTGTTGTCAACCTATCAATGCTCAATGAGATCCTGTTTCCATAATGCCAAACTAAATGTCACATCATCTTAAATAAGTTATAAGAAATATATTTTTAAAGCGGAAAATTATAATCAGTCTTAGACAAAAATCGATAATGTTAGTTGACTTGAGAACTAGAACATAATATCACGTATAGAAAAATATATTAGAGCACATAAAAGGTCACCCATTAATTCCTTAATATAGGTTTTGGGAAGAAGCGGTTCGTCAAATTAATGCGAACTGTTACAAGGTATACTGGGAAAAATTTACCCAGCGTTGCCCGGGTAGTCCCAAATCAAACTACTAATGTCCAAGTGTATAACCATTCTCGCATCCGGTTATACTGAAGCCTGTATGAATCCAAGGGAGCTACACAGACTAAGGTAGAATATCTCTAAAGAGGTTGATCTCTTACTCCTGGGGTAACGTGCTCTCAGATTCGTCGGCATCTTCATCAGTTTAGAGACCTTCAAAGTGTACTATACATAAACTATACATGGACTATACTTGAAGATCCATGGGACTTATGTATCTAGAGGTACCGCAGAGCGACTGTACTGATTCCCGTACCCCTGAGGACCCGAGGACCTGAGGACTTTGGTGGTGCTAACCAGGAGTGTTGCAGTGACAGGGAAAGGCATTGCCCTGATCCAAAGACTTTAATTATACAGAGTAAGTATTACTAGAGCCACGCGAAAAATTATCAAGGGCATGCCAGGGAAAAATAAGTATTTTGCTGTGGGTTTGTCGTGCAATGTGCCACCTTACAGTTTGGGGGAGCCCAAGCTTCAACAGGAGAGAAAGAGATTTACTTGAGTATCTATCAGATACTGTCCTGGAGATCTTCAATATTTGCGATATGTCTACATTACAGATTAAAAACAGGAGTTAGGTTCTCGATTTAATTCTACGCTCGGAAATACTTAGCAGCAATGTTGTAGGCTGAATATTCTTCGATAATGAATCTAGGAAATGAGTGGAGCGGTGGAAAACCCATATAAATAAACTGCTTAAGTAGATTAGAGCGATGTAAAATAAAGCAAATAGAACCAAACTGCCTTTGGACTATGTCTTCTGCGATATCTGAGAACATTTCGGAAACAGCAAGACTACAAGATGTTGGCAAAAAATACGGATTTCCGCTGCGGGCTCATCAGGCTCGACGATGGCGAGTTTGCTAGAAGTCCATTTCCAGAGTTTACAGCAGATTTAAACTGAATAAGAAGAGAAATTCTTAGGCCAGGAGAGAAAGAGAAGGTCGACAGAAATTTGGCTATGAAAGTCGTTGATAACAAGAAGATGGAATGGGTTATCGGGTCCGTCTGCTCCTTTAAATTATTAGGGATAATGAAGTCTACCCCAAGCTCTTGTAAAGGGGCATGGACTTCGTCATTCTGTCAAGGAGGAAAACAATTAAGGCAAATATTGCTTTCAAGCACGTGCATATAAAAAAAACCAAACCTGGAAAGGAAGGCAACACTGCTGCTGAAGATTTCTAGCTAATTAGTGCAACGTTCTTCAGTCTGAAAACAATCAAGAAGCTCGTCATTATACGTATATACCGGACATAAGGTGCGTTAAGCGACTCCACTCCCTCTTTGACATAGAGGTTGCCTTCAATAATAACCTTGCAGAAGTTATCTGTCTTTAGGTTTCAATGCGTGGCGTGTAAGGACAGCTGGTGAGCTGGATAGAAAGTATGTTTTGAACAGAAACAGGTAGGAGGGGGATGGAGATGTCAATTGGAAGGCGTGACATCGTCTTTTAGGAACCGATACTGGCACTCGCATCTTGGCACATCGGGATGGCTATAAAAAAACGCTATTTTTTCTAATTTTGTATGAGATTATTGAAAAATATATTAACGTAGGATTTTTTAGGCCTGATTGATACAACCTTGAAAAAAATTAAGAAAATTTTTTAAATTCATGTTACATATATTTGCTATACTTTTTATACACAAATTCATCAGTAAAATGCTACGCATCATAAAGTAGGTAGGTCCGCCTTGTTGAAAGAATCTCGAAACTGGGCCATCTTAAACCAAAAAATCAAAATTTTTTAGTTTATTTATGACAATAGCTATGTCCTCTATAAGGTTTTTAAATACGCGTACAAAAATAATCAAATGGTGACCAAAAAACAAAACAAAAAATTCCGGGTTTTTCATCGGTTTTCGTAAGAAATTAGGTAAATATAAAAGTTTTATACGAAATCTTATAGGGGACATAGCCATTGTTACTCGCAATCCAAAACTTTTTTAATATCTGTTTGCGATGGCCCAGTTGCGAGATTTTTTCAACACAAAAATAGCGTTTTTCGCGGGTAGTTATTAGAATGACCTCTTAAGCCAGTGCCCCGCATTAGCCAGGCTCAGGCAACAAACCCTGCAGGCCCATTTTATGGAACCCAAGGAAATTGGAACTAATCTTTTTTATTTTAAGATGTTTCATTAATATGTATTCAAAAAGTTAGAAAAAATATTTTTCCTACAAATTTGCATTATTTGCAAATATGTCTCGAGAGTCGAAAAGTTTTAAAGGCTCAAGTTTGTTCAGTCGCAGTCTAAAAATAGCGCACAAAAATATTATTTTGGATTCATTCGTAATACAACAAATTCTTTAAAATTCATTAATTAGGCTTTCACGTGGCTTATACGCTTCACATGATTTAATTTACCTCATAAGTACTGCTTCGATTATTATTCGGCATAGTAGGATTCACTGTGTTTGTTCAAATAGCTCTTTTAAGTGGCAAGCGTATTGAAAAGCTTCTTTTTACTAAAAGAAAAAGAATTTCTATGCAAAAATAATACGTTCCTTTTTGTTAGGAGCGGCAGCGATAATCCGTTTAAAATCTTTAGGAAGTACCAGTAACGTTAACACATTCATTTTGACCGTTAAGGAGGGTGACGCATGTAACGGCTTAAAAAATCGTTTTTTTGCTTAACTAGAAGCTTTTTATCCCAAAAACATGCTGCAAAAGTTTCACAGTCGCAGTTGCCCTCTTTATTCCGGAAAAGGCGCCCCGCGCGCCTCGCGCTAGCCGGCCGATGCTGCCTACCGGCCGGGCCAGCCGGATAGTGGTGGGGCCAAAGCCACGATTAATCTGCCTCCAAATATTTTCAGCCGGCGTATGCTGCTGAAATGTCCGCTTAAAATGAAGTTATCCTTGCCTACACATATAATTGAAGTGCTTACCTTTCTGTGAACCACTCTAAACTGCAAAAAATTATTTTTAAACAACTATTCTTTGCACAATTTCATGCAAATTTTTGGGTAAAAATCAACATTTTTGTTGCAACGGCCGCCATTTTGTCGAAAATGATGATTTTCAAACTTTTTATGGTTCAAAAAGGAACTTTGAATATATACTTCAAGAAAATTGGATGTTTTTTGTGTCAGAAGAATTTGTGAGAAACTAGAGTGCCGGCAATTTCGCATCTCCCGGCTGAAAATGTTGGACAGCCCCCCTTATAATTAAAAATTTTAAAAACATTTATGGCTGAAAAAAATTCATTTTGTAGTTTAAAAGTTCCTTAATAACCCACAAACATTGTGGAAAGATTCGTATTTCTTCATCCCCAAAAAAATCCGAAAATATACCCTTATTTTTGGGTTGTTACATAGGACGTCCCCCTTAAAGTGTCCAACGCTGACCATTATATTTACCTTAAAGTACTTTAACTTTTATAAAAATCTATATTAATTATATACAAACCTGAAATACTTTAGCAAAATTTGCGTGTAAACACCTAGATCGATCGGACCCTAAGTTTGTTCATAATGCTTTGCAGAGTTAAAAATTATTATCAAATGATGTAATTGTTTTCAAAATGTTAAAAAAGGGTGCATCCAATTATTTCTAAAAAGAATCCGGAAACGTTTTCAGTTTTTCGATTAGACCCTCAGTAAAATTGACAACCCAACAGATTAATTCTCGTCAAAAATGATATTATATAATTATGTTGCAACCCAATATAAATATTTAACTAAAGTGATAAATTTTAAATTAAAATTATAGATCTTTAACTGAAATAGTTAATATCAATCAGACATAAACACATAATCACACATTTATATTAAATTTTTGTCAGAAGGACAACCACGAGATTTTGCCGCTAGCGTGTATTGATCTGAAAGACTGGACCCGCACCCAGCGAAATCGCAATAAAATTTCGGACGTAACCACGTGTCACGTCCGTGAGATGGTA
Organism: Belonocnema kinseyi; assembly: GCF_010883055.1. Classification (NCBI taxonomy): domain Eukaryota; kingdom Metazoa; phylum Arthropoda; class Insecta; order Hymenoptera; family Cynipidae; genus Belonocnema; species Belonocnema kinseyi. The sequence goes on along the minus strand of NC_046661.1, from coordinate 106,347,610 downwards.
GGTTACAGTCTTTGACTGATTATTAACCAGTGAAAGCAACTCCCATCCCAAGTCTTCTTTCCTACCTTTCCTTTCATTTTTCTTTATTATTATGTTTTTGTTAGCTATTATAGAAAATTCCATGTCGAACATGGTTAGCTTCTTGAAGTCAAGGAGAAGTATGTGCAGTCTCGAGTGCACAGCAGAGGTGTGCCACGCACACCTCGATCGTGCATGGCACTCTCTGAAGCTGTAATACGAAATTCCTTGGCTCGTAATGTAGCGACCGTATACTAAATTAAAAAAGATATCTTCTTCACATGCCAAAAAAAGCCCTCATTCCCGACTTCAATCCGGTTGATTGAACAAGAGTAAACTTTGTCTTATACGAAAACGACTGATCCTCCAGATTACTGTGGAACATCAGTGCATCCTCTTGGCGAGGTCCTGTTCATGAAAGTTTTTCTTCTTCGCTTTATGAATCCGGGATATTGAAGTAAAGACCGAGTGTTTTAGCAGCCTCCTCCGCTGCTTTGTACCGAAACGCTTCTCGGTCTACTTGTTGGTGCTTTCTGACCATTTTAAGAAGATTATCGCATCCATTTACAACTATATGTGCTGTGCACAGAGTAATCCAATCGTCAAACAGCATACTTAAGGCGCATGATTTTACTTACGTACATAACCTTTCGGGTCGCGATAACAAGGGATCTGAGCTCGTCTTTCGTGCATAGAACCACTCCAAATGAATATAGTACTACCGTGACGGCAAGCTTGTTCGTTGCAGATACTTTGTCCCTCATCGACGGTTCGGAAGGCCAAATTTATCGGATCAGACGTCTCTGTGGCACGCCCAGACATTTATAGGCATCTACATGGCTAATGTGTCGTAAGACACTTCTGTCCAGGGGCTCAGGGTCTTTGTGGTTACCATTAGGTTTTCCTTGCTACAAATAAGCCTTAACACAAATTATTTTACCTGAACTCAATTCCAATCTCCCAAAAATATTCTTTGACAAAACCAAGAACCAGGTGTAGCTGTGTTTTTTCATCATAGATCATCAAATGGCCGAAAAAGTAACCTTTGGATTGTCGAAGTGTGCGAGACAGTGACAATTATGTGAAGCTGAAGAGGAGTGGAGTCATCGTGTCGCTCTGAAAGACAGCTGTCACAAAGGTGATGTTGCTACTTGTCATACGATGTGGTTTAAATCAAAACCTTTCCGGTAATCAATCCTAGCCATCAATAGGTAGCACTGATAGTATTCTGCGCCTTTACAGTCACATCTCTTGATAAGCAGGTTCTGCCGACATCCTGCTACGCCTTTCTTCAAGATGGGTTTTTCTTAAATTTCTTTTCACACAGGTCGGATTGTGCGAACAATCCCATAATTCAGGATAACTGTGAAGATCATATATAGTGTTTTCATACAAGTGATTGGCCTTTTAGTTCTTCGGATCAGCTTAGTTGCCCATCTTTGTCAGGAACACTGTGCGCCCTTTCACCAACCACTCCGAAATAAGCTCTTCCGACTATAGAAATGAGGTGCAGATCCGGGCCAGATTCTAGTGGGTTGAAGGAAACTTCTTCCAGCAAAAGGTCTTCTTATCACCTGGCCTCGGAGCTGAATCGTTCTTCGTGTCTCTTACTGCGTTTTTCACCTCCTCGGTAGTAATGGTTGGGCAATATTCCTCAGGTGTTATAAGGAAATTGCACATCTTTTTGGAGCTATAAATGTCCTTTGAGTCTTATACATTGCGTCTTTTACATTGAGTCTTTGAGTCTTATACTTTGAGTCTTTTACATGTTAAGTATGTGATAGCGAATCCACAGTTCGCGTTTGAACTGCCGAACCTTGGCAGTGGAATTCTTGCCAGATGTTTTGTAATCAACCACACACGAATGCGGGAGACCTACTGTTTTATCCAGCCTATCTTTGTGATGAGTTACCCCATTCGTCTTTTGGTCTTATGATCAGCTGTTCCTTTTGTTTGACAGCTTGTTTTGGTTGTGGTAGTATAGGCGCTCCACTTACATAGTTGAAAACCCTGCGCGTTCTATTACAGTACAAATATGTTTGGTGTTATTATTATTGTTCCCCCGAGAAGCTGGACACAGGAGTTCACCCATCCTTGTAGAGCCCCTATGCAAGGATGAGGATGCATACTTTGAGAGTTCGCCCGGTATTCCAGAGTTCCTGTTTAAGACACTTCACCCAGGTGCCATTTAGCGTTCGGTGTGGTTTTGTCTGTTGGAAAGCTTGAAGTTTAATTTATACGTTGTGAGATACATAGAGAGGTTGATGCTTAAGATATAAGCTCTTGGTAAAAGCAAACTTCACAGTGCGCCTAATATCCTCAAAAAGTACACAGGGAGATTGATATGAACTTTGGATTGGATAGGTGTCTCAAGATTCATCTAAAGAGAAGATAGATTATTGGCGTTTCCGATGATCCTGAGCTTGGGGATATACGTGTTATTAGTCATCTTGAAACTATAGAGACCTATACATCTTCATTTTCGGGGTGGTTCAACGGACGCAGAACGAGCTTACGGCCGTTGAGATCATGCATATGCATAAGAGCTTTCGTATGAATTTGTCTGTTCTACGATTGTATATCTGACGTCTTTAAGGAGTACGCCCACTACTGACTCCAGTGTCTTCATAACCGAACTGTTCTAAGTACAGCTTATATATTTGCCAATGGAAGAGATCCTGTACTGAAAATAGTCGGAAACCACAAGATGATTGGCAAATGAGTGCACCTTTAAAAAGCTGTGTGGCAGGCGGCCGAGACCCTTTGTCTGAATTTCAACATCAGGTGTGAGGAAAGTGCATTAATCCATGTAGATGATTCTTTTCTAAAAGCCAAAGTGAAGAAATAGTAAAGAATAGTGAAGAAATAAAGCAGTAGGAGGTCCGAAAATTCCGCCGACAGCTACGCATCAAGATAATGCACAGAAATTTTCATATCAATGTAGAAAAAAAGTCCTTTTCAAAGTAGAAAACTTGTGCTTTTTTTAGATCATCAGGGCTTTATTCAGGTACAGAGGGTTTCATTTTCACACAACAAGATGGTACACAGTGGGAGGTAATGCACTTTTTTCGTTCAAAAATGTCCAGAACTTTCAATTTTGGTCCGAATTTTATTATTAAAAAAACTAAAGTTTATTAAATTGTAAAGGGCTTTACACTCAGAACTTTAATCTCATATATTTTTTTATTAATAATGTTTTCACTGAAAGTATAGGAAAACTTAAATTTTGTACATATCAATTTTTTACGCTTTAATTACTAATTACGTGAACTTTACATTGTCCCAAATGAATTTATAGGAACTCAAAGAATACAAATAATTTTCTTATTATTCCATTTATTTGTTATTAACAAACTTTATGAACAAATTAGAAAATAGTCTTATTATCGGTAAAGAATATTCTGTTTGCTAAAAGTGCATCATATTAAAGTAGGAATGACATTTAATTACAAAACTTGTTTCAAAGCTTATAATAAACATTTTTATAAACAATTCTTGTGGCAAAATATTAAAATTTGAAATTTTTCAAATTATAATTTTGTTTAATCGCCCGAACGACTTTAGGTATTCTTTAAATTGGACATAATTGTTAATATTTAGTCACATATAATAATTAAAAATTTCATAGCAAATTATATAAACAAATTAAAAATTTTGGCCCCTTTGCATAGAAAAAAATGTTAGCACTAGAAATATTTGAGCTGTTAGACGAATTACTGCTAGCCATAAAAATATTTGAGAAGTTAACAACAACCATTCTTATGGATAATTCTCGTGACAAAATATTCTTTAAGGTTTTATCAAATTTTAAGTTTCCTTAATCGCTG
>NC_046661.1:106336355-106343665 GCF_010883055.1 Belonocnema kinseyi | reverse complement strand
AGCAGCCTCCTCCGCTGCTTTGTACAGAAATGCTCCTTTGCCCACTTCTTCGTGATACCTGACCATTTTAAGAAGAGGGTCTCTTCCATTTGCAACTCTATGTGCTGTTCCCAGAAGAATCCTGTTGTGAAGACATACAAGACTCAATATTCCGCGACCCCCTTGACGGCGTGAGATGTACAGTCGCGGAACGGAAGACTTAAGATGCATGCTTTTGTTCATGTGCATAACCTTTCTTGTCCCGATATCAAGAGATCTGAGCTCGTTCTTCATCAATGGAACTACTCCAAATGAATAGAGTAGTACCGGGACGGCAAGCATGTTCGTTGCAGATACTTTGTACCTCGCCGACAGTTCGAAAGACCAAATCTGTCGGATGAGACGTTTGTATCTGCTTCGGAGAGTATCCTGTATAGATGTCATATCCTGAATACGGCTCTGTAGCACGCCCAGATATGTATAAGGCTCTCTACCGCAAAGGTGTCGTATGGCGCTTCTATTAACGAGCTCAGGATTTTCAGGGATGCCATTAAGTTTTGCCCGCTTCAAATAAACCTTGGCGCATTTGTCTAACCCAAATTCTATTCCAATGACGTTAGTATATCGTTCGACAATCCCCAGAGCTAGATGCAGTTGCTCTCTGTTTTTAGCATAGATCTTAAGATCGTCCATGTAAAATACATGAGTGACCTTTTACTCTTGAACTGCAGGTTTGCCGCACAAGTACCTGTCGGAATGGCAAAGTGCTAGAGATAGTGGCAATAATGTAAGGCAAAAGAGAAGTGGACTCATGGTGTCGCCCTGAAAGACACCTCTCTGAAACGTGAACTTGTTAGTTGTCACACGATTTTTTCCAAATGAGATAGTAAATCTGGTTTTCCAAAGCGGCATCAATCTCTCTATGCATCCAACTATTTGCGGATGAACCTTTAAGATTTCCAAAAGACAGATGATAAGTCTATGGGATGTAGAATCGAAAGCTTCCCGATAATCAATCCAGGCCATCGATAGGTCACGCTGGTAGAATGCTGCATCTTTGCAGACACATCTATCGATGAGCAGATTCTCCCGACATCCGGCTACGCCTTTCTTTGAGCTCGTTGTTCATACATTTCTTGCCACACAGGTTCAATTGCCCGAACAGTCCTATCATTTAGGATAGCTGTGAACATCTTATAAAGCGTGTTGAGACAAGTTATTGGCCTGTAGTTCTTCGGGTCACATGAGTTGCCTATTTTCGGCAGGAGTATTGTGCGCCCTTCCATTAATCACTCTGGAATCGGCTTTTCCGACTTCAAATATGAGGTGAAAATACGGGCCAAATGCTGATGGGTTGAAGAAAACTTCTTCCACCAGAAGGTTTTGATACAATCTGGTCCCGGTGCGGAATAGTTCTTTATCCCTCTTAATACTTTTTTCACCTCCTCTGTGGTGATGGGTATGCATTCATTATCAGGTATTATGAGGGCAACACATAATTCCTTGAAGCTATTTATATTTTCTGAGTCTTCGTCCAGTCTATGTTGAACTTCGTGGACTTAAATACTTCGACCTCCTCTGGTTTGGGTGGGTGTTCGACAGTAACTGGAGGGTCTTGGAAGAGTCGAGATGGGTCAGAGAGAAACTGTTGATTTTCTCTGATCCACCTCTCCCTCCGCTTTAGACTTCTCTTAGCGTCAGATAGTATCCATATTCTTTCAACAATATGCTGCCTGATGGTCAGCAGCTTTGACTTGTTAAGTGTGTGATAACGAGTCCGGGGTTCGCGCGTGAACTTTCGAACCTTGGCGGTAAAATTCCTGCCAAATGTGATGTAGTCAATCACACATTGAATGCAGGACGCGTACTGTCTTGCCCAGCCTATCTTTATGGCAAGTTGATGCATTCGTCTTTTGGTCTTATGATCAGCCGTTGGTTTTGTTTTACGGTTCGCATCGGCCAAAGCTGTCGCTGCATTAGACTCACAATAATTGGTAGCCCAGAGGTCGGATTCACCGGAAAAATGTCCACGAAGCTCATCATCCATTTCAGCCAGATCTTTAGGCTTGAAAGAAGCCTTGGTGTTGATGTTTCTCCGGGTCGTAAAGCATCGCTCTTCATCTATTGGATGCCTGCCCGCGGTTAGCCTTAGTGTCGCCTCCCTTTCTTTGTTGCCGGCTTGTTCTAGCTGTAGTAGAGTAGGCGTTCCGCTTACATAGCCACGTTTACAGAATAGTTCAGCATGGTTTTGCAGACGTTGCTGCGAAAAGTGCGATAGCTCCGGGTGTTTCTCGCACCACAGAGCATGCAGGGGTTTTTGGGTAATCGGATTACGAATTTCTCATTAGTTTTACAAAATTTTAAGATGGTGAATCTAAGATGGCGGTTGAAATGAGAATTTTAACACAATAAATCGTTTTACGTGATTATAACAAATGTTGGGTATAAAATTAAGGGGTTTTTTAGTTACTCTAATTATAAATTTCAAATAAGTTTTACAAAATTTCAAGATGGCGAATCCACGATGTCCGCTAGGAGAAGTTCATATAGAGCTATTAAATTATGCATTTTCAGATTGTTTGTACACCGGAACGAAAGATATGGAAAAATCAATAAATTTTTCATTTTTGCATTATCAAAATTTTATGATTATTGAAGACATAAAAAGTATATTTTTATTACGTTTTGTCAAAATAAATGACTTTTTGGAAATGCAAATCAAAGAACAAAAAATAAGAAAAACAAGTTTTTGTTTGGAAATTCCAGGTTATGTTAAAAAGTGATCTGAGAAGTTAATGATTTTTTTATTAACTGCAACTTTACTAAATTTTTTTAGGGAATGCACTTATGCTAGAAATCACAATATATCAATTATTCATCCATTTTTATCGCCATTTTGTGCCCATTTCCACACCCCTCAATACCTCCGGTGTTACATTTATTTATTAATATTTATTATAAGCCTTTTTAACAATTACAACTAAAAAATTTAGGTAACAATTATGTCTTAAGAATAATTAATTTTTTTGGACTATAATATTGAATTCAGCCTGTATTCATTGTTTTTATTTTTTTATTAACTTAAGGCAAAACAATATTTAAACGTATTAACCATTTTGTGTACCGACAAAAGAAAGACCCCCTAAAACCCTTATTTTGATACTCAACACGTACTATAATCACGGTAAACGATATAATGTGCGAAAATTTTCATATCATCTGCCGTCTTGGATTCGCCATATTGAAATTTTGCAAAACTAATTGGAAATTCGTTATCAGTGATCCCAAAAGCCCTTATTTTGATACCCACCACGTGCTATATTCATGTAAAACTATTTAATATGTAAAAATTCTTTTAGATCTCAATAAAAAGCAGTGGTAGGCTTATGAAATAGAATAGATTAGCGTGGATCTAGTGTATTGGCCGTAGGTAAGTCTGTGATTGTCACGCCCTAACTTATCGATCTAATTAATGTGCTGAATTTCAATACTGTTAATGTCAGATTGAAACTTATCATAATATGCTTAAGTTTAGACCATTTATTAAATATGATATACCAATAATTTATTTACTTGCATTTAGTTTATTATAAAAACGAAATTTCTAGAAAAAGAAAATTTGAAAATCTAAAAAAAATCTTAAATTAAAAAAAAAATTGAAAAACAAATGCGGTCTACTCTGAAATTTAATAAACTTTAATTTTTTTACATTCAAAATCGGACCAAAATTGAATGTCTGGACATTTTTAAACATCGTCACAAATGGAAGAGATTCTCTCCTAAAGATGGTCGGAAATAACGAGTTAGCAATGGAGCATTCCTTTACAAAGCCACGGAGAAGGGGGTAGAAACCCTTAGTCTAAATTTCATCAGCTAAAGCAAAAAAGCAGATGTTAAAATGTTCCGTCAACAGCTTGTCGACAAGAAAATACACGGAAACTTTCACAGAAATGTATAAAATCAGCTCTTGTCAAAGGGTCTAACTTTCTTTTCGCTCGGATAATCAGGACCCAATTTGGGTGATCGCATTTTATGTCAAGAAGTTCCCAGCGATTGGTGCAGAGCGTTGAATACAGACGCTGATTACCTAAAAAATCTAATATCCTGATGTTTCACTCATGCGGGAACGACGTATATCTGCAGAAATAATGCGGCCTAAGAGTACTTTACTACCATCTAGGTCGCTCTTTTGATTTTCGCAGCGACCATGCCTGCCAAAGGCTTTGAAAGAGATTGTCTATTTTCCAAAACGCAAAGTACCAAATGCAAAATTGCAGATGCAATATGGCGTCTATAACTCTCCCAATGTTAGGATCGACCTGAGTGAATATTTTTCGAGCAGGCCAGGCAAGTTATCACACGATGGTTGTTATGGGTTTTTTCCATGTACAAATTGGAGTTTCCAAATTTAAGATGGCCGACCCAACATGGCTTGCATTTGAAAAATTGGAAGAGCCAGAAATATTTGAAAATTTTCTGGTCTAGGCGATAGTTTTTCTCAGTACGCTCATTGTGAAGCTGCTGTTAACAATTGGAACTTGAAGATCGTCTATCTATTATAGTAATTACAAATTATGTATATTTTGACTGTACTACCTCATAACAAGTGAAATTCGATATATCGACTCGAGCATATTATACTCGAGCAACTATATTTCAGGTGTTTGTATTGCCATTTTATGATCTGCAATAACTTTCAAAGTGTGTGCCGCATTATGTTTGTCACTTTTTTGAGGTTATCAATAAAAACTCTTGAGAGAGATTTGATCTTTGTTTTGTTAACGTGAATGGAAATTTTATTGTATATGCCCTAATACTCCTTAAGGCATATGGGAAGCGTAGAGGTTTTAAAATGTGATTTTATAAAAAATTCTTCTAATTCTTCTTTAGCAATTTAGATATATCGGCCTGTCGTAAGGGACAGCCGAATTCTTTTGCAATTTGTCGAGCTCTTTGTTATTGTGCCTGCGCTTCTTAACCCTCTGCAGAAAGTATGGAATTATCCGAACTAATTGCAGAATAATCTTCGCTCAATCTCACATCGTTGTCGCAATTTAAGTTTTCATTCTGATTTAATATTTCATCAGCGTTGGATGGTAATAGAATATCACACGCCGATTGTTTTCTACATTTGGGACAAATTCTCGCATTATCAGGTTAATCGGGGAATTTCCGCTTCAGAGCATTTGATAATCTTCCTAAACTCTTCCTCTTATGAGTGACTTCGCACGCACGCTCATGACGATTGCAACATTTATCAGTATGTTGAATGGATTTTTGAGACCTACTGATTATAAAATAAATATAAAAAATTAACATAAAATAGTTAATGTGTGATCAGTAAACTTGCTGATGAATAACAAAATACTCAACTCTTCTTTTTAATCACAACTGAAACCTGTATTTGAATTTTATCGGCCCTGGAAAGAACGTTATCAGTTTTAAACCTCTTTTCATTTATCGAACCTTGAGTAATTAGGTTCAGCCTAATAAAAAAGAAGGTTGCTTCCATCGACGACAAAAATTAACATAGGATAAATATCTACATACTTGAATGTGAAAATATGTACACCATATTTATACATGAATACATATGACCCGAATTAAAACAGTAAGAACTTATAAATAGAACACACATATACTCTGTTACAATACCTGATAGGTATATACAACAATGCTTTTGTCATTCAAAGTTTACAAGTGAAGGAAGCGAAAAATGTTTGTGGATTGTTAAATAAATACACAACTTTTTCTTATGAACGATGGACATAAAAAACGTAAACTGAAAAATGAACATAGCACGAGAATCAGTTTTCTTACGTTTCTCAACAATTTGAAGTTGGCTGGGAAAAGTCATTCCTTTTCATTATCTTCACAAAAAACATTGGCTGTAATAAATCGTTCATGATTCATTAAATGCATTTCGTTTTTCTCCCATGATTTTATTAACATTCCTAATAATCTAAGCGTCATTGAAGTTCAATTATTTGATATACAGACGATATTCAATTTCCAATGGTTAACAGCAGATTCCCAAAGAGCGTTCTGAGAAAAACTGCCGCCCATGCCAAAAAATTTAAAAATATTTCTGACCCTGCTAATTTTGCAAATATCCACCATATTGAGTCGGCCATCTGTATTTTCGGAACTCCAATTTATACATGGAAATACCCTAGAATAACCATCATGTGATTATACTTGCCTGGCCTATTGGAAAAATATTCACTGACTTCAATCCTAACCTTGGGAGAGTTATAGACGCCATATTGCCTCTGCTATTTTGAATTTGGAAATTCCAACTTAAGATTTGAATGCAGCGACATAGAAACCGCCTGTACAAACATTTATAAAATAGTATATAAGCATTTAGTAAATTAATAAAGAATATCATGAAATTACTGACCTGATTTTAGTAGCTAAACAACAGGGCTTCTGTGACACTTTTCTATTCTGGGCTAACTTTCGTTAAACCAGAGACCGGTCAGTTATCGACATTCGACAAAATAAAGGCCGTCAGATACCGAAGTCGCTAAATGAGATTCCGGTATGACAGGGACCTCTGGGCTATCAATTATTGTGTGTATAATGCAGCGAGAGCTTTGGCCGATGCGAACCGTAAAACAAAACCAACGGCTGATCATAAGACCAAAAGACAAATGCATCAACTTGCAATAAAGATAGGCTGCACAAGACAGTACGCGTCCCGCATTCAATGTGTGATTGACTACGTCAAATCTGGCAGGAATTTTACCGCCAAGGTTCGAAAGTTCGCGCGCGAACTCCGGACCCGTTATCACACACTTAACAAGTCAAAGCTGCTGACCATCAGGCAGCATATTGATGAGCAGAACCTGCTCATCGATAGATGTGTCTGCAAAGATGCAGCATTCTACCAGCGTTACCTATCGATGGCCTGGATTGATTATCGGAAAGATTTCGATTCTGCATCCCATAGACTTATCATCTGTCTTTTGGAAATCTTAAAGGTTCATCTGCGAATTGTTGGATGCATAGAGAGATTGATGCCGCTTTGGAAAACCAGATTTACTATCTCATCTGGAAAAAATCGTGAGACAACTAACGAGGTCATGTTTCAGAGAGGTGTCTTTCAGGGCGACACCATGAGCCCACTCCTCTTTTGCCTTACATTATTGCCACTATCTCTAGCACTACGCCATTCCGACGGGTACTTGTGCGGCAAACCTGCAGATCAAAAGTACAAGATCACAAATGTATTTTACATGGACGATCTTAAGATCTATGCTAAAAACAGAGAGCAACTGCATCTAGCTCTGGGGATTGTCGAACGATATACTAAGGAAATTGGAATG
>NC_046661.1:106331276-106336255 GCF_010883055.1 Belonocnema kinseyi | reverse complement strand
GCAGATACAAACGTCTCATCCGACAGATTTGGTCTTCCGAACTGTCGGCGAGGAACAAAGTATCTGCAACGAACATGCTTGCCGTCCCGGTACCACTCTATTTATTTGGAGTAGTTCCATGGACGAAGAACGAGCTCAGATCTCTTGATACTGGGACAAGAAAGGTTATGCACATGAACAAAAGCATGCATCTTAATTCTTCCGTTCCGCGACTGTACATCTCACGCCGTCAAGTGGGTCGCGGAATATTGAGTCTTGAATGTCTTCACAACAGGATTATTCTGCGTACAGCAAATAGAGTTGCAAATGGAAGAGACCCTCTTCTTAAAACGTTCAGGAATCACGAAGAGGTGGGCAAAGGAGCATTTCTATACAAAGCAGCGGAGGAGGCTGCTGAAACAGTCGTACTTGACTTCAATATTAGGGGTGAGCAAAATGCATCAAATATAATCTATCTCGAGTACTCACTCCTGAAAGCCCGGATTAAGAAAGCACAAGAGAAAAACTTTCGTGAACAGCTCCACGATAAGAGGATGCACGGTATCTTCCACAAAAATATGAAGGATCAGTCAATGTCTTGTGAGCTAACGTTTGCTTTCCTTAAATCGCCCGGATTGAAGTCTGGAACAGAGGGTTTCATTTTTGCATGCCAAGACGGTGTCATTTCCACCTTCACATACCGTCGCCACATTCTGAGCCAAGACATTCCCGATGATAGCTGCAGGGCGTGCCATGCACACCCCGAGCCTCTAGCTCACATACTATCTAGTTGTCCAACACACGCGGGAACGACCTACGTTCAAAGGCACAATGCCGCATTAAGAGTGCATTATTACAAGATTTCTTATTCATCGAAGTCTCTAGGTCTGACGCGTGGTCGCGAAACGTCTTCTACTTCTAGAAGCATTAGTGGAATTTATCATCATTATGATCATGATCATCATCATCATCATAACGGCTGCTCACTCTAATGCCTAATAATGGAAAATACGATTGCGCGCAAAATTTAAAAATACAACCCAACGGTGTGTGCCTAGCATTGAAATTTAATATCAATCCAGCGATGCTTAAATGAACTTCACCATTGAAAATGCAGCCCAACAACGTCTGTACTAAAAGTTTGCATTCATCTCATACAGTAATCCAAACTGATTATGGCCAAAGTCCAGGTTCAAATTAACTTATAGATACTACTGTGAATTGAGAAATATCTTAAAATTGGTTATATTGCAGTGTTTCGAATCGATTAGCATGTCTAGCTAGCCAATACTTTCTACCTGTCTGGAAACACAGTATAATGTACCGTGGCTTTGCCAACTAAGTTGATGCTTTATAGTCCATATTCTTGAGGTGGTCGGGAGCAGGGGCTATTCATACAATTTCCATGAACGAGAACTTATGGTTGTAAGGAAATCTTTTCCAATAATGTTCAGCAAGTCTATATTTTGCTGATCTGAGGGGCACTACACAACGATTTTTCGATAGTCTCCAGCAAATCCTAAGATCATACTAAATGGAATAATGATTCCATTTAGTGTACAGATACATTGTCGAAACTCACTATGATGTCTTGGGGTTGAATGTGAATCTGTTGTATCTTTATAATAAAGTCAAATGAGTTTTGGACGTGAATGATGGAGTTTCCTGTAAAAGGATTTAGTTTTGCAGCGAGGAAACGTGCTAGGTTGTAAGTTGGTGAGTTTATTGCGCTGATGATCGGTCTGAGTGGAATGTTCTCTTTGTGGATTTTTGAGAGGCCGTAAAGTCTTGGAGATTTGGGATTAGTAGGTATTAAGTTGGATATAGTTTGGCTGTCAAGTTTAGAATTTTGAGAAGAGTCTTTGTTTTACTGACTATTGTTTTTGTGGGGTCCTTTTTAAGTTTTTTGTATGTATCGTCAGTTAGAAGGTCCATGATTTTGTTGTTATAGTTTTCTTTATTCATTATTACTGTTGTGTTGCCTTTGCCTGCGGTTAATATTATAATAACTTTATTTTGATTGAGTTCTTTAATTGCGGTTTTTTTCTGTTTTTGTTAAGTTTGAAGATGGAACTTGAGCTTGGCGTAAAGTGTTGGCCGTTCTGCGTCGTATATCATTCGCTTTTTCGGGTGGAAGGGTATATATTCTGGATTCCAAATTGCTGATTATTTCTTCTTTTTGGATTTTCGATGGAGCTACAGCAAAATTATGTCCTCTATATAAGGCTGAAATCATTTCATTGTTGAGAGAGTGGTCAGAGATGTTTTTTACTGTATTTTTTAGTTAAGTTTGCTTTGCTGGAAGTAATTTGTCAAATTTTGTTTTTAGTTTTTTGGTGGAAATCTCTTTAATCCGTTGGGATTGGTTAAACGATATGCGGTCCAATGTGGACCAAATATCAAATCTGAGGGTATCTGATAGGAAAAGGTGAAGTTTTCATAGTTTTTTAGAGGTAGTGTGCAAAAGAAATTTGGTATACTGTATTCTTTCTTTCACGAGAAGCAAACTTATATTATGCAGAATCGATTTGGATTTAGATGTTCCCAAATTATTTTTCAGTTGAGAGTTCAGAAAGTAAAGTCAGGCTAAAACATTTCACGCAATCAGCACTAGCTGAACATCATATCAAAACAGGACATAACATTTTATTTGATGAAACAACAGTTATTGCAAAAACACACAAAAATTTCCAAGAAAGCATAGAGAAGCAATCGAAATCTTAAAACACCCTAATAACATCAATAGGGACAATGGATATAATACCAATCCGATTTGGCCTTCCGTTCTCCCGGATTGTAAAACAAAGACTTGATTAGCCAATCAAGTTCGAGCATTCACCACGATGGGGCGCTCTGGCCAATCACAGGCATCGTAGAAAGTATACCTAAAAACATCATGACCTGATACCTCAGTTTCAGGTCAGCCTTGAAGATGTGAACTGCAATGTTCACGAAACGTTGGCAAACAATTCGTAGTTTTCTGCACGAGTGAAACCCAAATTATCTCTTTTTATCATTATTTTTATTTATTTAGATGTTTTATATTTTAAGGGGAAAGGAACATACAATGTCTCATTAATTAAGTGTATTGAAGAATATGGAGAAAAACTGAAATTCTACAATGTCAACAGCGAAAAGGTACGTCAATCTTTATAATTGGTACTACATGCTAGTGACAGCACACGAAATTTTCATTCATGGAGCTGCAATGGTTGAATCTGCTTTCCTCCTCATTGGTCAATTGACGAAAGAAGCTGAAAATGCGAACAACAAAAAATTCAAACACCTCCTAGTGTTTTACACTCAGAAATGTAGCAGAGAGGCTAGTAACAGAAATCTTGGATGGGAACTGCTGATTTAGACTGACTCAAAAATTTTAAATCAGAGGCAAAAGTGAAAAGTAATTCTGCTAGATCCTAAAGCTCAGCACTTGACCAAGACATAATATGGAAGCCTAAAGTCATATGTTGGCAGTGGAAAAACTGTTTTCAGATTCGTGAGAGTCTCGTGAGTATAATAAATATTAATTGTATTGTTCAATCATTCCTTGTATTTAAACCTTCTTTTGTTAGCTCATTGTAAGTACTGAATGAAAAAATAATTTTTTTTTTCTGAAATTAAAAGCATTAAATTTGAAAAAACTAGTTTTTACGTGGACAAATGCCCGAATAATGCATTTTCCTATTAAATTTGTTGACCAAAAACATAAAATTAATGAACTATCTATTAATCTTACTAAAATTATCGTAAAGTTCACAATTAAAAGGATTGCCATTGAAAAAAACGAGTTTTTCTGTCGTAAAATGCCCAAATAATGCATTTGTTTATTAAATTTGTTTAAAAAATCACTAAATTATGAACTAATTATGAATGTTGCTAAAATTATTATGAAGTTCTCAATTAAAAGGGCTGGCATTAAAAAAAAACGAATTTTTATTCAACAGATTCTCGAATAATTCATTTGTTCATTAAATTGGCTAAACAAATGATTAAATTTAACAAATAGTGATGAATGTTGCTTATATTGTCATGAAGTTTCCAATTAAAAGGACTGGCATTGCAAAAAACTAATTTTTTCGTCGATAAGTGCTTAAATAATGCATGTGTTCATTAAATTTGTTTGATGAAATTATATAATTCGTCAACAAATTGTGCATTTTCTGAAATTATCATGAGGTTCCTAATTTTTTCAAATTGTTTTCGAAAGAAACGAATTTTTCTGATGGCAAATGTCTGAATAATGCATTTGTTTATTAAATTTGTGTATAATATTAAGAAGAATAGTCTTGAGAGAAATTTGTTTTAGTAAAATATTGTTTCTTTACAAATTTTCAGCAATGTAACTTGAATACGTTAAATTATTGAAAAATAATAGAAAACGCATTTTCAGCGAATAATTTGTTTACAACTTTTTTTTGTTAATTGCTTTATGATGAAATATCTTTAAATGATGTAAATGTATAAAGCGTCAGTGATTACAATAATTTTCCTATTAAAGACGAGCACCGGGAACATCAAATAGAAAAAAAAAACATTTTTTTCGTCCTGTTTATTTATTTATAAAAAAATTTGAAAAAGTAAATTAAAAATCAGACTTTTTGTCAACCTTTTTTGAAATTTTATCGGCTTTCAAAAAAATATTTCCAAGTCGGTGCACAGGTTCAGCCGAAATCGTGTTTTGAACCAAAAAATCAACTTTTTCCCCACTATGCGGCAGCTCATTTAGCGACTTCGGTAACTGACTGGCCTCTGTTTTACCGAGTGTCGTTAACTGATCCGCCTCTGTTTTAGCGAAATTTATCCCAGAGCAGAAGCGTGTCACGGAAGCCCTGTTGTTAAACTACTGATTTCGTACGTGATAATTGCCATACTGGACCGCGTATTGTGATTCATAAAAACGCCGTTCGTAATTCAAAAGAACATGATTCTACCTTTTTCGCTTTAAAACGACCCTTAAAAGTGAAACTAACGTTGGATAGAGGGGGGTGATTAACTTTAAA
>NC_046661.1:106330028-106331176 GCF_010883055.1 Belonocnema kinseyi | reverse complement strand
GGTACGGTTTCGATTTCTCCGGAATCAAACCGAAGTGCCTATGAAAAAGCCACGAAACACGTCCTCTCGTTGCGTATGGAGCTTCCTTGTATCAAGGGCTTCTGCTGAATAAGGTTACAATAATTAATAAGTGGTTGTGCAAAATTATGCAAGGGTATTCCCGATGTAAGTAATTCCCCAGCGCTGACGAAACATTTTTGCCAAACGCAGAATAGCACATGGGTAAAGTGTCTTGAAACAATCGAACGTACAGGGCTCTCAGAAATGGATAGGAAACAATGCCGAATTATCTAGAATTAAGGGAGCTAATCAAATAGGAGTCGATGTGAAGGAACAGCGGAATTTCAAAACTTTTAAGTAAATGGATCGACTCAATGATAGCCTGCTAGAGTTTCACGAAACCAGTATGGTCCATGAACGAGGAGGTTACAAGGCATGACTGCATGCTCTGTGGTTCGAAAAACTCCCAGAGCCCTCGCACTTATCGTCAATACGTCAGCAAAACTATGCCGATAAACTCTGGATAAGGTGCTATGTAAGAGAAACACCTACTCTACCACACATAAAATAAGCCAGACATAGAGAAAAAGAGGCGACACTACCTCCTACAGCGGGGAGCTTCCAATAAAGGAAGAGTGATGCTTCCAGACGCCGAGAAATATCGGTATTCAGGTTTCTCTAAAAGCCAAAGATCTATCTGAACTGGATGATGGGCTTCATTAAAATTTTCTCCAAGAATCCGACCTCTGGACTATTAATTGTGGTCTGTATAATGAAGCGAGAGATTTGACGAATGCAAACCGTATAGCAACACCAACGGCTTCTCATTAGATCAACATACTAAAACCTTGAGAGTGGTGAGGGTATTGAAAGGACAACACTTCATTTGGTGGGAAACACTAGTGAAAGTTATTTATTGTACAAACAATTACTAATATATTAATTATAAGAATTGCAGATGAACTCTACACTCACGATTGTTCTCTTAGTAGTTCTTCATTGTTTTCTTGTGTTGTAATAATTAGAACTTTTCAGAGTCCAAGAACGATCCAGCGCGGTGCTCATTAGGACACTTACTGGCGAAAATCAGACGCTAATGACAAATACTCTCATATAAAAAATAACATTGTGATAAGACACGGAATTAA
>NC_046661.1:106321711-106329928 GCF_010883055.1 Belonocnema kinseyi | reverse complement strand
ACAGTATAATTATTAACAAATACAATATTAACAATTTTAGAGTACGTACAATTATTAAACTTCTTTTTTTAAGGAGTTTTTAGGAAAAATTTATAGTATTAGACGAATTGCACTTTTATTGGTTTAATTAACTTACAGTCGGTTTAAGAGAGTCAGATATATCAGTATGCTTTACCGAAAATATAGGCAACAAGCTAATTTTCTAGATCGAATGTTCGAACTCTGAGGCAGAATTTGAACTCTAACCGTAAAGACACAACTATCCTTACCCTCATAACATATAATGATGCGATCCAATGTCCATTCTGAAAGCGGGAGGGCATCATTATTAATTAATACCATATCTCCAATTTTAATTTTGGGCTGCTCGTTATTTCATTTATAGCGTTTTTGTAAGGAATGCAAATATTCAACGTTCAAACTCCGCAAAAACATTTCGGAGATGCGTTGTACGATCTTTCACCTGGTCAAGCGATTTTCTGGAACGAGTTCCACTGGAAGTTTAGTAGCACCAGTAAGTGGGGCACCTATCAAAAAATGACCTGGTGTCAGATACGAGAAATCAACAGGGTCATCAGAAGGAGGACCTATTGGACGCGAGTTCAGGCAAGATTCTATTCTAGGTAGAGTCGTAGTAAATTCCTCGAAAATTAAGGTATGTGAACCCACACATCTTCTAAAATGATGCTTATATTTTTTTACGCCTGCTTCCTAGATTCACCCAAAATTAGACGCTGAAGGTGGAATAAAATGCTAGGTTGTTCCTTCTACTGACAAATGATTGATCAAATCAAAATCCTTCCGAAGCTGAGAAATATTGTGTCTGCACTCTCGATCGGCACCTTGAAAAGTAGTACCATTGTCGTTGTATAAATGTAAGGGTTTACGTTTGTTGAGCGACTGCTCAACAAACGTCATACCTAATAGGAGCCTTAAGTAAATGATCACCTAAACGTGAAACACCCGAACTATTTAAAAACAGGTTCAAGGTCTTTAAGGGGGGACCTGAAGAAATTAACTTTCCTTATTTTAAAGCATGTATCTCAACATCAAAGGTATTACTTTACACTTCTTGGATCCGCTATAAAAAGGCTTTATTAATCTTTGTTGCAGATAGAGCAAGGGACTTCAGCAGATCCTCATCTTCTTTCAACTCTCAAAAACCTTTGAAGAATAGCACCAACAAATCGACGACAGTAGACAGTAACTGTAATGAATTTTGGTTATGATGCAATTTTGGCAGAAAGATTAGTAAGAAACTGTTTCGCTTCGACAGAATGGTGTGCGAGTTGACAATTTTTAACCGAAAACTTTTGCTCGAGTTCTTCGCCAACAGGCAATAACGCCCTTGATTCCGGCCAAAATAAGGAATTGCGCACTAGCCAAGAAGATTCTCGCCACCATAAAGAACGACTAAATAATTGAGAAGGCAAGAGACCCCTGAACGAACAATCGGCAGCATTGTCCTCTTTGGGGACATGTATCCAACTTTCCAGTAGAATACACTTCAAAATTTAAGCAACTCTATTGGACACAAATGTGCGCTAAGGAGAAAAATGTTTGCTGAGCCAGGCAAATACCACTGTAGAATCGGTGTGGCAATATAATGGTACATTCACAAATCCCATTGCAGTAATTAAAAAGCGTAATGCTTTGGCCATCAATTGAGAAACTCAAATTTCAAGGCATGGAATACTTACAGGCAAAAGAAGAGCCACTTTAGACTTGTCATACAGTAACTTAACTATTGGATCCTTACTTCACGAAGAATACGTAAATACACCACAGCGGAATACGCTTCAGCTGAAGCGTCAGAAGACCCATGAAGCTCATCACCCAAACTTGATCTCATTTTACCAGTCTACCTTAAAATCTTAATCTTCTCTAACTTCGAAAAGTTAGTATAATAACTATTCCAACGATCCAATAAATCCTCAGACAGACTCTCATCACAATTAAACTTGCGGAATAAAGTTCTTGCATTATTCCTTTGGCTACAACAATAACCAGTGACAGCCACGCTATTAAATCATAAAGTTTGGCTATGACAGAAAGAATTTGTCGTTTGGTAGGTACTTCGAAGGGTCTCGCATCAACCTGCATTCGAAAACTATCTTACGTTGGATCCCAATGTAGACCTAAACCTTTCAACTGAATGTTCTCCCCAGCAAAAAGTTCAAGAGGTCATTCATGATCGCTAGAAGAGCAATCGAGCAGTAATTGCTCGTCATTGGAGGCGTATTTTCATGAATATAAATCCACTATAATCATTAACTGAGTGATCTGAGATCTCACTTCTTTAGCTTCCTTCAATTCATCAGCGCCAAATAACACATCATCGGCATAAATGTTATTTTCGACGATAGATTTAGGTTGTGGACAGTCAGATTCGATTCGCAAGATAGGGTGCACAAGCTGTTCCGTAAGTCACTGTAGTCTTTTGTCAGACTTCCAACTTAGTAGGTATATTAATTTTAGGTAATTAAGAAGTATTATAGTCATGTCGAATTGTACCTTCTCTCAAGGAAAATGCACTGTACTCTTGTTCAACTAGTAAATAACTATCGATCTAAGAATTAATGTAATCAAAAGCACTGAGAAAGGCTTCTTCTATTTTCAGAGACAGATTTTTAGTAAAATACTAAATTTTAAGTAAAATAATAAAATCTTATGCCAAGAAATTATCCCATTTTAGTTTTAGAAGATCCAAACGCCCACGCGCTGTCGTTATATTGCGCTTATCTCTTGGAATCGTTTTAAAACTCGATTCTGTGCGTAAAAAAACTTCATGTAGGCTCATTTGTTTGGTGCCTAACGCCTCCATTTTTCTAAATAAAATGACAATTATAATGTAAAAATAATATACATGCGTAGTAAATCCAATCAGTAGTCAAATATTTTCTGCCTTTTGTATATAACAATTTAAAAATACGAGTAAACATACAAATACCCGTTAAAATTTTAACATACATTCAAGTTAGCGGATTTAAACAGGTAAACTTTTGTAAAGTAAGACCAAAATTTCACTCACGTTGCGTGATAGATTTCAATATAAATAAATAAGAATCTACTTATCAATAGGATGCAGAGAAAAAATCTCGCTCAAGTTGAAGCGGATGTTGACTGTTGAACAAAAAAAAAATATCATTGTTGATGAAGACTGGTAGATTCTTAAAGTTCATTTGGAGAATCAGTTGATTGCAATACTCTTGACCAGACCCAAAATTAGCAGTCTGTCAATCAATACAGTTGAAGAGAGAAAAGACATCAATTTCTTGAGATGGAGATAGTAAGTATAATGCTTACTGAGTCACCGACTGATAAATGATATCTCAAGGAAGTATTTAGTGAGTTTAAATTATAACCGCGATGATGACATAATGCTTTCCTCAAATTAACGACTTTCGGGAACTTTCCGGAACAGTTTTTTGGTCCTTAAGTATCACAAGATCCCGGACAAGCCCTCAAATTTTAGAAATTGAAAACTTTTAGTAATGGTTCTTTCCATAATCATTTATAATATCCTGTGATGTAAAGGGTATGAGAGGACAACACTTTATTGGGCGAGAAACACTAGTGATAGTCATTTATTGCAAAAATAATCAATAATATATTAATCATAAAAACTTCTAATACACTCTACACTCAAGATTGATCTCTTAACAGTTTTTAATAGTTTTATTGTGTTGTAATAATTAAAACTTTCCGGCATCGAAGGACGATCCGGCGCGGTGCTCATTAGGATGCTTACTGACGAAAATTAGGCCCCAATCGCCACATACACATAAATTCACATACATATATTTTACAAACAAGCACTAAGTCGAATTGTACAGAAAACTGATACAGTCTTAACACATAGACTTATCATAGTTCGTGCGCGAACTACGGATACTATTCATATAGTGTCCGCTGGCTACCATATAGTATCCGCTAGAAGTCTAGAGTAGAATTAGAGGTAGGTCAGAGAAAACCAACAATTTTTCTCTGTACTATCAGGACTCTTCCAAGATCCTCCAATTACTTTCGACCATCTAACCAAACCAGAGTAGGGCGAAGCATTTTATATACAAGTCTATGAGGTCCATGATTCACTAAAAGAAGACTCAAAGAACATAAATGGATTTAAGGAGCTATGTATTTTCTTCACCACACTTGCGAAAGAATGCCCACTTATCACTTCCGAGGAAGTCAAAAAGTATTAAGAGTTCTGAAGAACTATACCGGTCCGGGAGAAGATGGTATCAAGACTCTCTGGTGAACGAAGTTTGCAGCAAGGCACCAAGATTTGGCCTCATTTTTATCTCATACCTAAAGTAGATAGAGCTTTTCCGGAGTGATTGATGGAAGGGCGCACAGTACTCTTACCAAAGATTGGCAACTTAACTGACCTGAAGAGTTACAGGCCAATCACTTGTCTGATCACACTGTATTAATTCATCACAGCTATCCTGTATGATACAATTTTTTGGACAGCGGACCTGTGTTGCAATAAATGTGCAAGCAATGTGTTTCAATAAAGCACGTAGTAGAATATTGGGAAAACCTTCCTATTAATTAATGTGTCTGCAAAAACGCAGCATCCTGCCAGCGCTGCCTATCGATGTGCATAGAAAGATAGATACCACTTTGAAAAACCAAATTTACTATCGTGTCTGAAAAACATCGTGTGACAACTAGCAATGTCACTTTTAAGTGAGGTGTCTTTCAAGGCTACCTGATGAGCTTTCTAGCTTGACATTTGCAAATGTAACGCAATTTTGAGTGTATCTGATCAATGTGGTATATACTTTAGCGTACCACGTAGCCGTATTGGTTACGTGATATCTATAAAGGATACTCTCTGAAGCAGATGCAAATATATCATGCGGCAGATTTGGTCTTTCGAATTTTCGATGAGAAACAAAGTGTCTGCAACGAATATGCATGCCGTCCCGTTACTACTCTATTTATTTATAGTATTTCAATTAATGAATGACGAGCGTGGATCCCTGAATAACGGGGCGGGAAAAGTTATGCACACGAAACAAAGCATGCACCTTAAGGCTTCTATTTCGCGGCTCTACAACGTACCACATCAAGGTGGTCTCATAATAGTGAGTCTTGAATATCTTGACAACAGGATTATTGTGGTTATAACACATATCGTTGCAAATGCACTAGACACTCTCCTTAAAATGGCCAGGAAACACGAAGAAGTGGACCGAGGAGCGTTTCTTTAAGAAGCAGCGGATGAGGCTGCTGAAACACTCACCCTTGACTTCAATATCAGGGCTATAAAAACGCATAAAGTCTTATTAATCTTAAGCACTCCCTCCTGAAATCCCAAATTAAGAAAGCACATAAGGAAAACTTTCATGAACAGCTCTTATAGCTTAAAAACTTTTTAAATTTTCTTTTTTTTCAAGAAATACGATTTCCTCCAAACTGACTAACTATTTTTTAGTAAGAAAACTTGCTTTATCCATGTTCACAAACTCAAAATCTTAAGATCACGTTTTTGATGTGTTAACACCTTACACCTTGACATGGCGAATCGCGCCTGAGTCGGCTGAAACCATGTCTCAAAAGTGTAATGCAAGCCTCTGACGCACATGTTGTATTGTGTGTCAGAGACCTGATGCTTGATTCCCTTCACCAGCTCAAAGGTGCTCTTCAGTTATTCTTTCAACTTCGAACACTATTCTTCTACATATTAAAAAAAACAGTATTCAAAAAGTTTTAATTGATTTTATATACAATTCAAAACAATTTTTAAAACAAATTTTTCTGGGAATTAACTACATATTTTTCACTTTTGATTATACTTTCTTAAATCAAGCTTAAGATATCCCTGTACAGAAGAACAAATATGCTAGAAATAACTCATCACAGCACTAAAATTATGCAGAAAAATATCCTGAGAATTAGCACAAAAAATTGTTAAAACTGTTATTTTCGAACTTATTGCTATTTTTCGGAAACATTAAAATTTGAAATTTTTTCAAATAACTTCTAAGAAAGTCAACAGATACACTCGAGTAGTGGTATTGCGAAACTGCAAACTGCAAACTCTCGCTATTGAGTAGGTTTTTTCGCCGATAATGAGAACGACGCTGCAACCATTTTACTCCCCACTTCTCATTTCTACCTTTGATGATATCTTCAAATGTACAATTCACTGTAATTTTAATTTTAATTTATAATCAAATACATTGGATACTTACGGTGGAAGATATTATATTTGTGACTTCTTTCCGCGTTTCTTTAGCTCTATTTATTTTCATAATTTTAATAATAACGATTCAAATCCTCACTACAAACTTTCAGAAGGTAAACAGTTGACATGTGCGCACACAGATGCACACGTATCATTCACACAGAATTGAACATAGCAAACAGTCACAGGAGTGGGATCCCCTCATGTGTTCTCACTATTGAGGGCGGACCTACGTTAAATGATCGCAGTGCCGTGACTCGAGTGGACTATCTTTTATTTATGCCCATACAACGTGTGCCTACTTTTATCACCTTTCATGCAATAATTGAAAGAAAATTTAGTGTTATTATTATTAAAACTAGGGTGCTTGTTCAAACTATTGGAAAATAGATGTCGGGAAAATTTTGCACGGCATTATATATAAGAAAAAATAAATTTGTATACTCCTACATACCGTGCCAATGAAAAAGCACTGAAAAAAGAACTGGTGAACAACAATCGCCCACCAGTGCCGCTTTAGTGGCTGTTTGATTTAAAATTATAACTTATATAATAATATACTATTTTGAAGTTGAATTAAAAATTGTTTTTTTTGCGTATCTCATTTCATTTACGAGATACAATAGATATTAATTCCAATTTTAAGCATCTAAAAAAAAAGTTATATATCTGAAATAATCAAAACCCATAGATTCTGAATTTCTAACCTTTTCGTAAATAATTTCAAAATTTTTAAAATTTTAATTTTCCATTTTTAATCTCTTTCAGCTGGTCTACTTGGTAGCGTAGTCACATTGATGTAGGCTCACCGATTTCCACTAACACTATAGTATACACTACTAAAAAACCTTTTCAAATACCTCAGAGACTAGGTTTATTGGGTGAAAATAGCCTTTTAAACATTTAAATTGACACTTGAAGGGGAACTCAGGTATAGAAAACTAGCGGTCAACGTGCTGAAAAAAAGCGATGCATCAGCACTGACCAGTGCCGCTTCATTGCTTTTTACAGTCAGTAATACCTCAACTCGGGATACCCTTTTATTTTATCTTCAAGTGGTGATTTCGATTTTATAGAATGCTCTTTTGATATCCGGTAAAGCTGCAAAAATATTCCTTAGAGCTTTCTGGACCTTCAGCAGAAATACTATGTTGTGCAGTAAGGGAGCAAACAGAGTGATTTTAAAGAGCTTAAGGTTTGCTACCTGAACGAAGCAAGGGCAGCAGTCGCGTAATTTAAAATCAGACTGCTCCCGTGTTACGCAAGATACTGTTTCCAATATGTGTAATAAAAAACTCTGTAGAGCGAATCGCAAAAAAACGCAAGAAAATATGATATTCTTAGATTAATAGGTTAGGTGTAAAGGCGGTGCCTGGTAAGAAGCTTTGAAATTAAAAGGTATTAAAAATTTTGAATCCCTAAGAATGCCGTTTCTATCGTTTGTTTTTTAATCCTCATTAGGCGGCGAAACTAATAGAATACCAATCCCTTTTAAAGCCGATCGGAGCTGTCAGACGTAACCTCCAATGAACAACATAATTTTCGTTTCAAGCGTTAGAGCGCCCTTCAAAAGCATACAATTTGCAAAATCTAGTAGGATTGTATACAAGAATACATCTCTTTATCGTACAATGTGCACATTGTTCAAATATTATGCAAAAGAAGAATATAAAATTGTCATCAAAAATTCAAAACATTATTTTTCACCACCTTACCGATAGAAATCACAGAACATATACTGAAGACTCTTAAGCTGTGCGAACCTCTGAGAAATTCTTCGCAGGCATTTACGAGGGTAGTTCAATAAGTCCTTAGAATGAAGTACAACAACAATTTTTTTTGGGTAAATTTTTTTTATTTTTCAAGATAATCTCCTTGGAGCTCTATACACTTGGTCAATCGCTTTTCAAGTTTTCTTAATCCTTCAGATAAGTGCGTTTTCGGAAGTTCCTCAAAATAAGCACTTACAGAGGCAATGACGTCTTCGTTGTCTGGAAATCTCTGTCCACCGAGCCATT
>NC_046661.1:106316110-106321611 GCF_010883055.1 Belonocnema kinseyi | reverse complement strand
TATCTAGTCGGGAGTGGTGCTGACTGAAAACAGATGATTTGGAGCGATTCGCGCGCCATATGTTGGTCATTCTAAGGACTTATTGAACTACCCTCGTAGGTAGATACACTCGAGTTGCGGTACTCAGAAATTCAGTACTGTGAACTCCCGCTATTTAGTACGTTTTCCCCCCGATAGTGAGAATGACGTTATAACCCCTTCACCTCCACTAACCATCTCTACATTTGATGATTTTATCAAATGTACAATTCACTGCAATTTTAATTTTATTTTATAATCAAATAAATTCGATACTTACGGTGAAACATTTAATATTTGTAATGTCTTTTAACGTTTATTTCGCTCTATTCATTTTAATAATTTAAGAAATAATTATTTAAATCGTCGCTACAAACTGTCAAGTTGTAAACAGTTGACATAATGCGCACACAAAATACACACATATCATCTACACAGATTTGAACACAGTAAATAGTCGGTGGAGGGGGGTCCCCTCTGTGTTCTCACTTTTGAGGGCGAACCTGTGCTAAATGTTCGCCGTACCACGACTCGAGTGTATATTTAAAGTTTCAAGCAGCTCCTTTAAATGGTTTGAAGGCTTCAAAATGTCATTTCTGAAATTGAAATAAAAATAAGATCACAAATAACAAACAGAGAGGCTAAAATCGAAATAAGAATTCGATTATAAATAACAAGCATTGACGATATCTCAACAGAGTAGCCGCCCGAATAAAAATGCTTCGACTTGAGTTCGCCTTGAATTGCCCCCAATCAAGAAATGCTGAAGACATAAATTTATCTCTTCATTCAAATTTTTATGACTGCAACACGAGCGGTTTATAACTCCGAGCGTATACCTGTCCTAACATAAAGGGTCATTCTGACTCTCATAACAGCTAATCTTTGTTAATTATTAAACAATATCGTATATTTTCATACTATATATTCAATCAACTCATTGACTGATTTTCATTTGTATTTTACTTGTTTGATGATGATACCGTCTTGAGACATGTAGGCGTCTTAGCCAAGACAAGGCTCGACTTGAGACTAGATAACTCCGTCTCACTTCTCGTGGCCACAAAAGTAAGATGGAGGCCTGTGTCTCGACTCAGTTTTGAAACGCAGCCAGACATCGATGGCTTGCAGACTAACTCAAGACATAACCAAGTCGAACTCAAAACAAAGCATTTTTATTCGGGCGGCACTCAAGGGTACTTTGTTAAGCTTTCGGATTTAAGTGTAGAAATAGATTTTTTTAACTTCAAAGTTAACAGCCTAAAACATAATAATTCGGAATCTACGAGTGTCGATTATTTCAGATATCTAACTTTGTTTAAATATTTAAAATTGAAATTAATACAATGTATCTCGTAAATGGAATCAGATACGCCAAAACACAAAACATTTTTTTATTAAAGTCCAAAATAATATATTAGTATATAAGTTATAATTATAAATAAGTATAAAGAGACAATTTAAAAAAATGTTAATAATTGGAAGAAAAAATTAAAAAGGGAGTCGGGTTGGCGCCGGGCAACTACTGTAAATAACTCTGCCCACTCGGTACGTTACGAATACAATAGGATCATTATATGACCGTCGCATCACTCTTAAAAAGATCTCGGAAAGGACCCAAATCTTTTTGACTATCTCTGAGACTAAATCATTAAAATCGAACCTGCAAATAGTCTCAAACGGGCCAGGCTATTTCGCCTGAAAATACTCTAAGATTTCTATCGGTAGGGCAGAACCTTCTGTGTGGAAACTGATCATCAGATCTTAAAATGACCGATACTATGTTTTAAAAAGTTTCTTACCTCATTATTATTTGAAAAACAGTAATTAAATGTAGCAAAATTAGCTAAATTAAAAGAGATCACAATTCTTGTATTTCTTGGTTGCTTTGTGATACCTGTATTCAGAAAAATATTGTCGACGCTAGGTATGGAAAGGGATTCAATTTAAGAGATAACTTCTACTGCTGTGGAGATTCAAAACGGGAGAACAAAAACGGTATCCAGAAGTATTCAATATTTTTCACGTTAATACTGGAAGTTTTTTTCTGGAGCCCCAAAGTCAGCCATTTTGCGCTCGTTTTACAAGCGTGAAAAAGTGTACTTTTAAATGCAGGCACCAGGCATTAGGCTCTATTCGGCTGAGTTTCTTTCATAAAATGAAGGGAAATCATAAGTTTTTACGGGTAAAAAGTAGTATAATTATGAAAAATAAAGTTTTCCAAATACATACGTGCGGTTGGGGCAAGCTATATCAACTATTCAATTGAATAGAGTGATATTAAACAAACTTTTACTCTATTTAGATATACACATCCCTACCGATAGAAATCTCAGAGTATTCTCAAGCGAAATAGCCTGGCCCATTTGAGCCTATAAGCAGGGTTGACTTTAATGATTTAGTCTCAAAGATAGTCGGAGAGACTTGTGTTCTTTTCAAGGTCCTTTTTGAGGTCCTTTTAAGAATGATACGACGGTAATATTATGTTCCTTTTGTATTCGTCACGTACCGAGCGGGCAGAGCTATTAATAGTAGTTGGCTGTTGCTAGCCCGACTCTCCCTTTTTAAATTTTTCTGAAAATTATTAACACTTTTTTTTAATTGATGAATTTTCTCATTATACTTATTCATAATCGTAACTTATATACTAGTATACGATTTTCTAGTTGAATTAAAAAATGTTGTCTTTAATGGCGTATCTCATTCCATTTACGAGAAACGTAACACTTCCAATTTTAAACTATAAAATTTAAGAAATCTATTTATACATTTTAATCCGAAAGCTTAACAAAGGACCCTTGAGTGTCGGATACTCTATTGATATAGCCTCTCTGCTTGTTATTTATGATCGAATTCTTATTTCAATTTCAGCCTCTCTGCTTTTTATTTATGATCGTATTTTTATTTCAATATCGGAAAGGACATTTTAAAGTCTTTAAAACATTTAAACGAACTATCGGGATCTTTAAATATATATACCTGAGTGCGCGCGGAGAATTTCTCAGAGCTTCTCAAAGGCTTGAGAATCATTAGCATATACTCGGAGATTTCTATCGGTAGGGATGATTTGACAGTCTCAATTCTGCAAAGTGTAGGACGATGGACGCGGTGGGTTTAGAAATTCGCAGGATGAAGCTGAAAAGTTATTTTTTTTTTGTGATTGGCAAAAATTAAGAAGCTTTTACTAAAACTAGAGCAATAAATCGCCCGCAACAAAGCCTTTCTAAACTTGTCCAGTTCTCTTCTATATGTATGTAATAGAAATATAAAAGCTTGCGCTTCCTTCAATATTTTTATTAAAAACTGTTTAATTGCTGTCAATTACAGAAAAAAAACTTTTAACTTTATTTTGTAAATTTCTAAAAAAATTTTAAATAGTAAAAAAATCAAGAATCAACGGCCGTTAATGAAGTTACCAGTAACCCACCGCGACCATCGCTCTGCACCTTGCAGTTTTGAGACTGCAAAATCCTGTGTATTGCCGAATTTGAGCTAAACTTTGGTTAATATCAATATGTTTCATTGAATAATTAATATCGCTTGCCCAAAACGCACGATTGTATTTGGCTGACTTTATTTTTCCGAATTATACTCATTGCTACCCTGAAAACTTATAATTTCCTTCATTTGATAAAATAAACTTGTCCGAATGCGGCCTAATTCAATGCAGAACTGAATTTAAGGTTCAATTCGATAATGGCAGCAAATCCAATTCACCAAACCTATCCTTAATGTGTTTTCGCGTTATATCGATTCAACTTTTTTAGTGGCTATTGGTCAAATTGACTTCATTAAAAAAATATTATATTAGCTTCGATATTCAACAATTTCGTTTAGAATTTATAGAAAAATTAAATATTATTATTGATTAATTATGTATTTCGTTGAAAATTCGTCTTTTTTAGTAGAACGTTGATCTTTTTCAATTCGTTTTTTTGGTGCAAGGTTTATAATTTTATTTGAGAATTGAACTATTTTGAGGTAACTTAAATTTTTGGTTGAAAAATTAATTCTTTGATGGGAAATTAACTATTTTTAAATATTTTCCTTGAAAATTCAAGTATTTGGTTATATATTCATGTATTTTGGTAAAAATTCGTCTTTTGTGTTAAACAGTAATCTTTTCGTTGAAAAATTAATCTTCGTAAATTAAAATTTGACCTATTTGAATGAAAGTTCAACTGTTGTATTGGAAGATTAACTATTTTGTTCAAAATTTAATTATCTTTTAAGGTCATATTTTTTAGCCTAAAATTCAACTGTTTTCTTACAAATTTGTCTTTCTGCGCTGAAAGTTCTATCGTCTTTTAAGGTAAAAAAGTTTTGCCTGACAATTCAACTATTTTGCTAAAAACTGGTCCTTCATGATGAAAAATTCATCTTTTAGCTCAAGCTTATGGCACAAATAAAATAAATAACTTAAAGTTGGGGAAGTTGTTCGCATAAAAAAACAAACGCGACGCATCTGCAGACATATTCTGTATCCAGTGTCAAATAAAATGAGATTCGAGTGACAGTTGATACCACATCAAAGACAGCAGAGGTCGCTTATTTTTCAAGGAAAGTGGGATGATTGGCGCGAAAAGTAAGTTCGCGCCAAATAAATTTGATATCTGATATGGCTGTCTGCCATTGATTTTCGTTCGCTTTACACTCCCGGCTTTTACCAGATCCTTCGAGCAGGGTCACTTGTACTGAATATCTCTTTAAAGCCTTCAGGAACCGCAAAAAATGCATGAATTTTCTGTAATCTAAGTTTTGTGTAGATTACTTGTTTTTATAGAAAATACAACATATTTTTGACGTAAATTACATATATCTTTCAATGGCTTTTCCTAAACAAGAAAGTTTATAGCGAAGCACAATGTCGCAAGCATCCTCAATTTAATGTTCATAACCTTCCGTATCCCGTAATTATTTACGAATTTTGTAATTTATTATTGTAATGTCGTCTTAAAGTAATTAGTTTTATTAATGAATAGTCTTTTCCATTCACTCGAGATACATATTAAAATATTTTAGATACAGGTGAATAAAAAAAGGAAGTAATTTAAATTTCATCTAATGAAAGAAGAAAAATATTATCCGAAAATACTTCTGAAAAATTATTTTACTAACGTCAAAAAAGATTAGTAATTATGGAATAAAGAACGCCCGTAGCCACGTGTGCTGAGATGTCTGTACATTTAGCGGGTTTAAATTAGCTAGTTTAAATTATCATGAAAAATGCCTTCTTTGATCTGATGTAGTAAACAACCTTATTCCGCATTTTGGAATGCGAAGATAGATTTTCCCAAACTGCCTGGAACTTACTGAAATATCAGTACAGTATTTTTTACTTTGGGAATTTATCAATATTATCTTGAACTAAACTAGAAACATTCATAGTGGGACGATGGTCGTGGGGGCTAAAGCGTAGGCTTTGGACCCACTCCTTCGGCTTGCGGGTTCGATTCCCGCCTCGCACTCTGGAAGAGTCTCGG
>NC_046661.1:106310129-106316010 GCF_010883055.1 Belonocnema kinseyi | reverse complement strand
CCTTCCACCACCAAGTAAGTGTGTGGAGGGTCTGTAAAGGAATAGAGAAGGTGTAAGAAAAATGTAAACCCTTAGGGGACACATTAGAAGCTTCCACTCAACTAGAAACATTCACAGCTTTTCTTTAATTCATCGTGGACTCAATTTGGTTTCCTACTTACTCTTTTTTTATATAAAATACCAATTTTTATTCACAGACAGTTCCACTATTCAAAATAAAATTATACGCGGTGTGAAAAGATTACTAAGCCACTTTAAATTGACAATAATATTATACTGAACTTTATTCACTAAGTTTACAAATCTTGCAGTGGTGTTAAGTGATTAACGTCGAAAAAAATCTTCCACGAACACAAAAACTCTTTTATCTTTAAATAACGTCACCCGGTCTGTTCTTGGATTTCTTGGTCTCCTCAGATCCTGGCCATCTCGAAGCCTTACGTCATATAAATGCACGCAGGGTTCATGGTCTCACCTGCCAAGGTATTTGATATTCATCTCCTCACCTGACCAGGGTATTCCTTGGCGGTCGGGTTCTTTAGACCATCTTTTATCCAGACTTACATGCTACACTAGGAACAATTCAAGATCACAATACTACCGCTGGCCGCCGAGAAACCATAACATCGTTGTCAGCCAAAGGGGAACTATAACACCATTGTCGACATCGAAATTCTATAACATCAGCGTTAAACACCGCAAAATGAAAAAAACACCGTCAGTTACCGCGTAATTACAACACTGCCATCGGCCATCGCGTTGTTACAACACTTCCGCTGGCTGCTGCATGAACATACCACCAGCAACCAGCACTTATGCCACCACCGTCGATTAACTTAAATTAAGCGAAATGTATAAATTATAAATAACTCGAAATGTTTTCAAGGAACCTGTATTATCATCAGAGAATAATACAAATTTGTAATTTTCTTTCAGACTAGATAGAGCTATGAATCAAAAAAATGTTTAGTACATTTTTGTTTGAAAAATGATCTCCTTCGCTGCGCTGGGAATCAATCCACAGAACATCCGATTGCTGGTCAATTGCATATACCCTAAGTTACTAGAGAGACTAGATGAAGCTATGATTTAAAAATTTGTCACATTTTTTTTTTTAATAAAAGAAACATAAATTGAAATTATTTGCATCTAGCATTAAACTATTAAAATAGTTTACATTTACTCACGATTCATACATTTCTGGTTTAGGTTCAAGATACCAGACACATTTTTTCCTTGTTTTTTCTCAACCGTATGAAGAATAAAATAAAGAAAACAGAATATGTATTTTTCAAGCTGCCCAATCTACAGCATAAAATGCGATTCATTTTTTCATAGTGAGTCACCGAAAAATTTCAGTCGCATCTCATCTCAGCATTTTCCTATTTTCATTTAAGAAGCAGATTTGGAGACAGCGCTTTTATGAATACGTGACAAAACAGAGAGGCTTGGAGAGAAGAGAAAATGTAAAATGCGAGGGTTCAGAGGTCCGAATTGCGTATATATGTTGGTTGACTTCGCTATGCATATGTCGGCCTGTGTGCAAGCGAC
Source organism: Belonocnema kinseyi (assembly GCF_010883055.1). NCBI lineage: Eukaryota > Metazoa > Arthropoda > Insecta > Hymenoptera > Cynipidae > Belonocnema > Belonocnema kinseyi. The sequence goes on along the minus strand of NC_046661.1, from coordinate 106,314,459 downwards.
TACGCAAATTAAGATTAAAGTCTAGAGACGTCACGCAAAGTCTGCTGCACACCATTTTTGATTGGTCACACATTATTAAGTATCCACATTTTGCAGCTATTAGTACGAAAATCGTATAATCAATTCAAGGTACGAAATACGATGTACATGCTTCGATTTTATGACAGCCTTGACACTTTTTGACACTTTCTTCTAACGATTCAACTATTTTACTACAATTTTTATTATGATCAGAAAAAAATTACTACGGTATCTAATTTCCCGCTCATGCCTTTTTTTACTTACCCATTTAAGATAAGCAGGGTTGTCACACATTTGCTTGAATCACTTTCAGTTACTTCTTTTTTTAATTCACTTCTTGGTCATTTTTTAAAGAAAAAGTTACTATACCGACTATAAACACTTTTCTATGGAAGAAGACGCTTTAGTGTCTTTAATTCATCTCATATAAGATTTTATTTAAAAAAAGAATAAACTCGTAATCATGAACGTACGAAATGTATCGTAATGTTTGATGTAAAAATGCTATTCAATCTAAAACTTTACCTACTTTAACCTATTTCCCTCTTTTCCCCTTTTTGGAAAATATTCTATTTAGACCCTATTTTCAAGAAAATTTCTATTGTTTATTTACTGAAACATGGACTAAATTACTAGAAGCCAATAAGCAAATTCAAGTAGGGTAAGGAGGGCAGCGCCAACCAGTGTGGAAAATGTGATTTTCCTTATTGCATGGCTATTATTTAACAATTTTAGTTCTATTTTGCATCAAATAAATCTATTTTATCAGAGAGATAGTGTTACTCACACTGTAAAAAAAGGTTGTGGAATTTTAGTACGCTAAATGTATGTAAAAAGTGGACTCACGCGCAGCGTCGTGAAATTAGAATAGAAATGTCTAAAATTGTACAAAAGTGTAAAATTCTTAACTAAAATAAAATGTAATATGTAACGTTAAATAAAACAACGAAAAGTGGAAAATTTCTACAAAATATCAACCTAACCTCAAATACTTAAATCATTAAGATCATATTAGGAATATATTTATAATTACTCAAGCTAATATGGCATAAAATGTATAATTTAAAATCAGTCACTCGCATTTATGGTTTCACCGAAAGTGAGCTATAAAATTTGCAAACTAAAATTTACGATCGCTCATAACACGCGAACAAACGAGCGAAAAAAAAGCTGTATCGCGAAAATTACACAATTGTGGAATATTATACGGACGAATCTAAAATCGCTATAAAGTGGAGAAATTTTCTTTAGAAAATAGACATTTATGCGTAGTCGGTAATTTTATCAGTCTGGGAAATTTTACTATGTCTAAAATATATTAAATCTCATAAATAAGTGAGGCCTGGCCATGGGGATAGGCCCGACGAAAATAATGTTTACAAGTGTTTAGGTTATACAAGTGTCATAAGTTTCGTCGATAAATGATCGACAATGTAGAACAGCAACTTATCTTGTGGGCTACATGGAAGAAACTAATAAATACATGGACATAGGAAACAAGGGACTAGGCATGCAATTGCGGGGGTGATGCAATGAGGGGGGAGGACCGCCAACTTTTGATATCCCGCAACAAACATGGCAGCGCCCACATGTTTATATTTTCATGCACAGTTTTTCGGCAAATAGCTCGTGCGCATAATCAAATGGCACATCGTAAGATAGCGGCTCACCCCACTCATGGAATTCTCCCCCCTCCCGTGGATTCAACCCCGCTCGCCCAAGTTAGGATGAAATGCCTAGTCCCGTGTTTCCTATGTCCATGAATAAAAACCATTATTATCAATCCGCTCGGTATGCAGGTTTCTTTTATTGGTACGGTAGAAACATTGCGTAAAGTCCGTTTCTGGTAGAATGTCCACGAATAAGAGGTTATATTACAGCTACCTCTATTTTTATTCAAAATAACTTATTCATCTTGTTGGATATATTTAAAGGTAATTTTTCTAGTACATAAAATACCACAGAAGCAAATCATCACATTTTCTTATCTTTAAATTTTTTGATTTTCATAAAAAGCTGCAGTCGGCTTTGCCCCCAGGTGAGGGGCAAATCCGATGAAATGCAGCTTATTAGAAATAATTAAATTACCAAACCATTGTTTTTTCCATGTGATTAATACTTATAGAAATATGATATAAAATAATTTAGTACTCGAAATGAGAGGAAATAGATCAATTCAAAATCTCATTAACTCTAAAAAAATCATTGACTGTTAACTGGTTGGCGCTGCCCCCCTTTCCCTATTTTTTATTAAAAAGTTTAATAATATATTATTGGTTGCAAATTAATATTTTTTAGTCAACATGTTGTTATTTATTTCCAAATTCAACTTATTTATCGACAATTGAACTATTTTGATGAAAAGTCATATTTTTGTCGAAAATTTAACTTTTTTCAAAATTTAAATATTTGGAGGAAAATTCAACTGTTTCATGTTGCAGTTTAGTTTAGCTGTTTGGTTAAAAATACAACTATTTTATTAAAAACTAATTTTGTTAGTAAGAATGTATCATTTTATTTGAAAATTCCTCTCTGTATTTGAAAACTCTACCATTCGAATTTTCTATTAAAAATTCATTTCCTTGTTTTGAAAATTATTTTTTGCATTTAAAATTCAACTATTTTATCGTTGTTTAAAAATTTATGTTTTTCGTTAAAAATTATTCTTTTGCGGTTGAAATTACACTTTTTGGTTAGAAAATTTAACAGTTTGTTTCAAGATTAATAATCTGTTATGAGTAGAAATTTAATTATTTTCGTGAATATTCGTCGTTTTGATAAACATAATAACCATTGAATTTTTCATCGAGAATCCATCCTATTTTTTTGTTTGAAATTTTGACGCATTGGTTTAAAGTAGTTGTAGTAAGTAGTATATTGTAGTACTCGAAAAACTAAGCGACACTTATTTTTTTATCTTCCAAAAAACACTTTTAGGAGGTGAAACAGCCCCTCAAAGATAGGTGTCTCATGTGTCAATTGTATAGTTTTCTGTACAGAAACTAAATCAATTTCGACCAAACATACTGGAAACGTTTTCTCGCGATGACAGATGAATAACGTAATTTTATCAAAAAATGAAGAGATTAAACCACCCCTACATATATTTAAAGTTGTGCTAAAAATATTTAAATTTGCAGGAAATAATTAATGGGGGTAGCTACCCCTAAACTTCTTTTATTTTGTGTCTATGATAATATATACTTTTCATACATAAACACAATTGGGAAGATCATTTTATAAAGAAACCAGTAAAATAACGTCCTCCTATATAAATAAAAAAATTAAGGTGGAGTAAAACACCCCTACATATTTTTGAATGTGCCGAAGATTGATAAATTTATAGAAAAAAATTTTTTTAATATATATTTTGCACTTAAGACAAAAATAAAGTTGTGTTTCGACAAACATACATTTTTTTAATTCACGGGGGTAGCTACCCCTCAACACTTTTTATTTTGTGTCTATGATAACATATACATTCCATGCACAAAGGCAATTGGGAAGATAGTTTTATAACGAAGCAACTAAAATCGAGTCCATCTAACATTAATACACAAATTAAGAATGGTAATCCATTCATCAATTATGTATAAAATTTCCAAATAAGTCTAAAATAGAGCGAAAAAAATCCGAAGAAAATACGTGTTGCACACAAAAAATAGGATGAAGTTATTTATAAATTTTTAAGAAAAAAAGAGGATTAAAGAGGCTAACTACCGCTACTCTATTTCTATACAACAATCATGATATTCATCAAAAAAGTGTTTAAAACATAATGATTTCTTATACCACGAACATCGAATTACAGCGATAGTTGTACATGCTAAAGTATCACAATGTGTTTTAAAAGAATCACAGAAGATAAAACTATAGTCATTTATAGATTTACTCCTCGAATCGGCTTTTAATTGCTTCATGCTTTGTTTCCGCCTTTACTGTAAAATAGCCTTTTTGTTTAAATTATCATTTTTAAAGCATTGGCGAATGACTTAAAATAGTTTGCTTTGAAAAAAATAAAACTGAAATTAGGAAATCTGGATTTACGAAATTCCAAAAATTGATGTCCTCGGCATTTTAGAGTGCCTCTACTTTGATTCGAGGCCACTGCAAACCATACATAAAACTGTTGTTAATTGTGGGTCCGGATGCAATAAGGGCACATAAAATTTTTTCGTGCGAAAACGAAGTCCCCTGGAGGGGACTTTCCATTTGCAAGTCCATTTAAAAATAAAAATAGATCAGTTAGTCCTTATCTACTGGATAGTTCACGTCTGAGTGTCAAGATTACATTGAATTTAATTTGAAT
>NC_046661.1:106291093-106310029 GCF_010883055.1 Belonocnema kinseyi | reverse complement strand
AAATTAAAATTCGAAAATTTTTTCTAAAGCCTCCAGGGGACTTCGTTTTCGCACGAAAAAATTTTATGTGCCCTTATTGCATCCGGACCCACAATTATTAAGTCACTGAAGGAAGAGTGGACAATAAATTAATATTTAAGAAATATCAAAACTGTCTAGCATTATTCAAAGAGAATATTATTAAAAATCATTACAAATTGTTGTAAAAATTATGTTTGTTAACTTTTATCAATGATTGCCTCACTCTAAAAAAAAGGTGAACAAAACGTAGAAAATTGTATACAAAAGCGCAAATTTACAGAATTATTATGAGAGAATATTGTTCTAAATAATAATAAATACTTTTCACAATTATTCATCTGGAAATCAATTAATAACTGCCTTGATTTAACTGAAAAGATAAAAACTTCGGTAACAACAGCGGCTTTCTAAGTCTAGTTTGAGAGGACAATGCTATGAACAATAACAACTTGTTTCAATAATTCATTTAAACATCTACTTGTCAAGTAAAATAGTATTGTACGTATTAGAAACAATTCATACTTACGAAACTTTAGGTAAACAATAATTTGCGCCAAAAACTCGCAAAACGCAATTTTTCACTTATATGGGGTTTTATGGACCTTACACGAAACAAAAATGGGGGTATTATTTGAAACTTCATTTTGGGTTCGTATTCTCTGAATAACTGTGACAATAAATTTTGAGTTTCAACACGATTTATCTCATATTGACAAATCTGAGTAAAATATACTAATCCTCTATTTAATATTTTAAAAATTATATCAGACTATTTTTCTACGATTCTTTAAAATGTAGACTATTACTGACACGATTTCGAATTACTCAATTATTCTAAAGACAAGATATCCTTGCTCATAAAAACGCTGTTCGTGTCGTCGATTCACGCATTCTATTTCGCCAACCCTCTTTAATTTCGACGCACGTAGTACTTAGTCATGTATTTATTAAATCCGGGATGTTATCTTTCTGAGAGAGAATTGGACTCAGAATTTTCTTCCCATGTCAGCAAAATACTTTTTATGAAAGTCATAAATTTTCGAGTATCTAATTTTATATAAGCTTAATTGAATTTTATTAATGCCTTTGTTCTTTAAAAATTAAATAAAGTGAATAAATATACAGTGATTAAAAAAATTAGAAATCCTGTTAACAAATTGTGTTTAAATTGGTGCTTCAATTCTTCTCAATTTACAAACCTAAAAAGACAGTCGCTTAACAATTAACCCCTTGATATCAAGCCGTTGCAAGTCATTCTGATTATCAATTTCATGTCGAAACGATCCACTTTTTCTTGTGCAAAATTATAATAACTTTTTGTTCAAAGCCGTACTATAATTATTTTCTTTTTCTATAGATTAATGGAAACTGTTTAACAAATTATTGAATTTGAAACGAAACTAAATAAAAATTTAATACAATACTTACATTTTTCACGCAGAGATGAAGTTTCAACTAAAACGATGAATCATCAAACACAATAATGAACTTTTAACAAATTTATTTATCTTTTAACCAAATCATTCAATTTTCAACAAAAAAGAAGAATTATCAACGAAAAAAGAAGAGACGCACAGAGAGTCAGTACATGTTTGATGGCCTTACGAACAAGTTCTAGTGTTGAATAATTATTTTGTTTCATTAAACATCGTTTCCAACAAGTTAGTGTCCATAATTGACTACAACCACGTCCAGATCCAATCCTAAGTATATTTTTAAATAGACAACAAAAGTGGTTAAATCTTGATCCAGCAGGGATAAAATTTTAACGAAAATGGAATGGTTCAATATTTGGTTAAAAAATTAATGTTCAAGCAAAACTAAAATTAATTTTTAATAAAATAGACACATTTTCCACAAGAAAATTATTGAAAAGGTACTCTAGCCTAAAAAAGACATAAATTTTCGACTAAATAGTTCAATATTTACCTGATGTCATGTTTTACTATAGAGTTGAATTTTTAATAGAAACAAATCATCAATTTTCAGTTAAAAAACATTAATTTACAGCAACTAACAAATTAACTTTTTAGAAAATACTTTAATTTTATACCAAAGAATAAATTTTTAAAAAAAAAAGTCGTTAAATTGTCAGTCCCGTAGTAGAAATATGAACCAAATAGTTCAATTTTCAAATAAAAAATATAAACTGTCTACCAAATGGTTGCATTTTAAACTAGTCCATACAAAGATATTAAAGTAAGAGATGGTATAGTTAAAGTTAAGGTAAAATAAATTAAAGTTTTAACAACAAAAAAATGAATGTTGAAGATAATAGTTAACCTTCAAGAAAAGAGATGAATTTTTAACCAAGAATGTAATAGTTGCTATTGCAATAAAAGTATTTTAACTTCAAATAAAAAAACAGTTTAATTGAGGCAAACTAACTTAATATATTCCTTAGCAACAACAACAAAAATACAATTTTTTAACAGAATATATAAATTCACCAAATAGTTAAATTTTCAGCAAAAGAACATAAATTTGTAAGAAATAATAGGGTAGCTAAATTTTTAGTAAAAAATCCGCCCGCCTCGCAGGAACACTCTCATAATGCGTTGTGCGCACGACTAGCTTCGCTTGCAAGATTGAGCGCGCCTTTGGCGCGCGACTGTTGGTTCTCGCACTTCAAGCTCGATAATATATTTATATAGCGCTCGGAGCTCAATAATGCACTGATCTCGAGCTTTGCGCTCGGTCTTTGTGTATTTCTTACACCCGTGTACAGATTTTTTGAAACTAAAGTTCAAAGCATCGACAACTGTAATTTGGTGATAGTGACTTCTTTTTTTGTTAAAGCTCCTTCGGCTTAAATGAACACATTCTTATCACGTCCCAAAGGAAAATGCCTGTATTGAGCCATAACTTACATCAGGCGCAGTACTGAGCCAATGGTCTTGCCAACGTCTAACCAAATTTTAGCTGACCACTGCTGGCGCAGTACCGGGTACATTGGCCATGCCAACGTTTAGCTAAGACTTGGCAAACGAGTACCGGAGCAGTATTGGGGAAATCGCAGTTCAATTACTGTACCGATACTGGTAAGAATCATAGATCAAAAAATAGATTGGCGCGAGCACTATTAAAAATCACTGCTGACTTTGAACCACGATAACTCAATTAGGAAAGAGATAGGGCATTATTTTTACACACTTTGAAAGCTTTAGAAATTCCTTGTCGAACGGTGCTGAATAGATATTTTTTTGACGTTTTGAAGAGAAAACAGAACGTGAGAAGTTTTTTTTCAAATTCAAGATTATCTAAAATTCTGTACCTCGACTTAAACTTTCAAAATGACGTAGAAAAATTGTTTCAAAAATCTAAAAATTAGATGACATAAAACCTGAAATATCATCTTTAATTTAAGCTGAAAAAACGTCAAAAATCTTCCTTGGTTTTTGAGATACGATTAAAAATGTTCAATCGTATCTGACTTGAGTTTTAGTCAACGATCAGCCACCTTCATTTTTGTTGGATACTTAATAAGTATATAGAAATTTATACGCAAAATAAAGCTAATCTATCCTTTAAGCGATATTATAGTTCACACATTTTATGCAGGCCTCTTGTTGTTATAAATTTAAACGAGCGTCGGCTTAACTCTATCTAATCTTCATGCCTAGTACTGTACGAGTACTGCCCGCCAGCACTAGTGCAGTACTGAAAACCAGTACCGAGCATAGTTATCATTCCAAGGTCCTTCCAGCACTGCACCAGTACTGGCGGTCAGTATTGTGCCGACGCTACCAGTGCTGGCGCAGTACTGCGCGAGTAGTCAATCTCCTATTGGGGTATCTCGTGCTTTAACATTCATTGATTTTATAACAGATGTAGTTTCATTGTTTCTTTAAATAAATGCATATTCTTTAAGAACAAATTTGTTATAAGGCATTTTATTGCAAATTCTGCTAGTTTTTCAAAATCTGAATTTTCTTATTTCCAATTTTATTTTTAACGATTTAATCGTAGCACATACGGTCTATGCATCGGCCTTACCTTTTTTAACTTCCGAATGAAATCCCTAACTCAGTGACCAGCGAACTTTCGATTAATTAAGGTTTGGGGGTAGGGGGGTGGATTAGTTTCAACAAGAGTCACATCTGGTTAGTGTTTTATGCTGAAAAGTTCCACAAACTTTCAGCTGCGTTGTGTTAGATGGAAGTTCATATGATCTAATTTTCAAATTCCCGGCCCACAGTGGGAAAAAAATTACATTTTTGGTTCCAAATAACGTAAAGCCCACAAATATTGAGCGATAGGAACAAAAAAATCGAAAAAAGCTGTTAAGATTTCTAAGAGAGTTGTCGAGCCTGACTTTTTAATCAAGTTTTCAGTTTTTTATAAATAAACAAATATGACAAGAAATGGATGTTTTATCTTTTTGACGTTCCCGATGTCCGTCAATAATAGGAAAAGTGTTAAAATCGTCTAAGTTTTATAGAGTAATATAAGCTAAAGATGTTCTAATATTATATATTAAACAACAACCTTTTTTTTGAACAAATTATTTATTGAATGGGAATTATATGAAATTAAAAAAATTCTTTTAAAATTATAATTATTTATATTGTAAACAAATGTAATGAGAAAATACAGTAATCAGGCATTTTTCGATAGAAACATTTAAATTTTTCGATGTACATTTTCATAAATTAGGAACTGTATAATAATTTTAGCAAAATTCATAATTTTTTTATTAATCTTATGATTTTTCAGAAACAAATTTAATAAACGAATACATTATTCGTGTATTTGTCGGTAGAAGAATTCGGATTTTCCAATGCCAGTCTTTTCCGTTGGAAACTTTATTAGAATTTCAGCAACACTTATAATAAGTTGATAAATGCTATGATTTCTTTAAACAAATTTAATCAACAAATGCATTAATCAGGCATTAGTCTACAGAAAAACTATTTTTTATGGCGTGTTTTTTTCAATTAGGATACTAAACAAAAAATTTTATTCGTCGACAGATGTCCGCGAATAATGCATTTGTTTATCAAATTTGTTTTTAGAAAAATATAAAGTTAATCTACTAATTATGAACTTTAGTGAAATCATCATGAAGGCCCCCATTAAAAATACTGATATTTAAAAAAATCGAATTGTTCTGTCCACAGATGCCCGAATAATGCATTTGTTTATTAAATTAGTTTTTAAAAATGATAAAATTTATGAACTCTACATGAATGTTGCCGAATTTATTGTGGAGATCTAAATTAAAATTGTGACATCGAAACAAAACAGAATTTTTTCGTCTACGTGTGCCCCACGAATGCATTTTTTTATTAAATTTGTTTAAGAAAATCATAAAATTGATAAAAAAATGATGAATTTCGCTGAAGTTATCATGAGCTTCCTAAATAAAAAAGTTGACTTAGAAAAAAACGAGTTTATCTGTAGACAAATACCTGATTATTGCATTTGTTGATTAAATTTGTTAAAAGAAATCATAAAATTTATCAACTTATCATGAATGTTGTTGAAATCTTAATAAAGTTCCCAACTGGAAATACTGACATTGAAAAAACCGAATTTTTCTGACCACAAATGCCCGAATAATACAATTTTAATTAAATTTGTTAAAAAAATCATAAGAATAATCAATAAATTATGTATTTTTCTAAGATTGTCACGAATTTCCTATTTAAGAAAAATTTACATAAGAAACAACAAATATTTCTGTCCAAAAATATCTGATTACTGCATCTGTACCTTAACGTTGCTAATAATATAAAAATTATAATCATAACAGAAATTTGTTTATACAGCGTGGGCACGCTTGGGCTTACATACATGGCGAGTTGAATACCACCCGAATTGCACAATAGCAGAGGAGAAGCCATTATACAGGGGTATTTTCATCTTTCGCGCCTTCAAAGTTTCATTCGGATCGGCCATTCGGTCAAGTCCGTGCATCTTCGGATCAAGTTTATAATAGTTTCCATGGTTGCGTTCCAAACTTCAAACGGATACAAGTGACAAAACAATATGGGTTATGTTATATTGTAATTACAAATAATAAAAGTGTTTATTTATAATGAAGTGAGACATGTGAACTGAGAAGTAAACGTCATTTTTTTCTGTGCCAGTAACATTATAGAATGGCTGCTATGTGACAAATACTGTAAAATAGTAATAATATTCTGTGCTTCCAGTGGGCGAAGAGTGAATGGTGTTTAACGCTTATTTTTAATTGATAAAAAAGTATGTTATGAATAGACAGGATATGTTTTAAATAAAGTGAATGAAATATTACATGCGTAAACTTTAAATCAACATTGCCTACATTTACTGACAGCGATTAGGGAAAACAGGTGAATCTGAACATAACCGTTTGAAGTTTCGAACGCAACCATAGAAACTATCATAAACTTGATCCGAAGATGTACAGCCTTGGCCGAATGGCCGATCCGAATTCAACTTTAAAGGCGCGAAATATGAAAATACCCCTGTATAATGGCTTCTTCCCTGCTGCTGTGCAATTCGAGTAGCATTCAACTCGCCATGTATGTAAGCACCAGCGTGTCCACTTTGTATAATATTGTTTTCATTCAGATCTTTTGCAATATTATCTCTTGCAATATCTTGTCATATTTATTTATAAAAAAATCAAAAACCTGATTTAAAAATCAGGCTCGAAAAATCTCTTTGAAAACTTTTTTTTCAAATATTTCTGTTCAAATCTGTGAATATTTGTGAGCTGTACGTTATTCGGAACAGAGCATGGCAAAGGCCAATCCAATCTGTCAATTCTTTCGAAAGTTATCGTACTGACAAACTAAAAATCTACACACACACAGAGACAGACACATTCGTAAAAACATGTTTTTCGGATACCGAAGATCTCAAAACGTGGACATTTGACAAAAAATAGGGGGTTAGGGGGTCAAATTTTATGCAAATCTAATACTTTCTCTGATGAGAATGTAAAAAAAACAACTAATTTATAACAAGAACAAAATAATTTCTAACAAAAGACTTGAATTTGCAACTAAAAAGGGTGAGTTTTTAACAAAAAATGGAAGAGTGAAATCTTAATTTAATAAAATAATATTTGAAAAAAATAATTTTTAACAAAATAGTTACATTTCCAAACAAATACATTCATTTTCAACCAAAAATGTAATAGTTCATATTTTAAGTAAAAGGACTTTTAATTTTCTTATGAAAAAGACGATTTTTCTATAAAAAAGTAAGGTTTCGAGCCAAGAAAGACTTTTGTGTCAAGAAAGAAAAAAATATAAGCCAAGTTATTGATTTCTAAACAAAAAATTATTTTTCTAGCTAAGACAGTTGAATTTTCCAATAAAGAATATGATTTTTAACTTATATGTGATACTTAACGTGATACTTAATATTTGAACAAAAAAATAGTTTCCTTTGATATAATATACATATGAGTCCAACAAAAAGACAAAATTTTAGAAAAACAGTTGAATCATTGATTATAAGTAGAATTATTTTAAACCAAAAATAATAATTTTCCAAATAGCTGCATTTTGTGATAAAATTTGGAATTCTTGATAAAACAGTAAAAATTTTCAACCGAAAAAGTAAAATTTAACGGAAAAGTGGAATTTCTATCAAAGTAATAAAATTTTGAACACTGAGCGATAAATTCTCAACTAAAAATGTAATGATAGATTAAAAATGTTATGATATATTTCACATCCAATTCTTATGGAGTGGGAGAAGGAACCTCGAGGTGAAACTCAACAAGACCAAAAGAGACCGCGGGACGCAATTCGGATATCTTCTTGACCACGGGCCGACACTCGGTAGTAGCCGGGGGCCCATGAGGGCAATGCAGACAAGGCCCCTCATGGGAAAGGCATGCTAATGCATAGCAGTCCAACATGGGCTTCTCTCATGGAGTCCTCATGGTTGCTATAATGGAGCCCTTATTGTTGTCTTCTTATTGTGAGCAGAAAATACAAAATTATTTGGCTTTGTTCTCGGATGAAACTTTTTTGACAACCAACCAAACCCACATCAATTTATTACGCGTAAAAAATAAATCATGTAGAGAAAATCAACCTTTATCATCTTTTGCAGAATCCTAACCTCAAGTTTTTTAGAACATACTTCTCTCCTATTAATTTCGATTCCTCTGAGGCCCTTGACTCCGTATTAATGTTTAATACAACTATAATTGTAATATCGTCTTATTTTTGCACAAAATAATTATTTTTAATATCAGTTGAGTCAGTTGAGAGCCGATTGGGACACAATGACACAAAAAAGAAACGATTTACATATGAAAAAAGGGGTAATATGTATTGTTGAATCAAAATCCAAAGTTTATTATAGAAAGTAAAGTCAGTATAATCGGAAAAATAATTTTTCTAATTCGTTTGTGTGAATTCGAACACATGACACCTTATAATTTGTTAAGTACAAAAAATACTCACTCTTTGGACTTAAAAATTTCGACCGTACAAGGGAGAGTGCTAACGACCAGGACCTCTGGCGGTAGCCCCTATGGAATATCCATATTTTCAGAGTTCGATTTTTAAACAAGTTTCATCAAATTTTTGACACAAATTCATTTTTTGTAAGTCTGAACTCATGAAACCTTAAATTTCGTAGTATCACAAAAATATTAACCCTTTAAACTTAGGTATTTTAATCGTAGATCCGCGGGCCTTAACAGGGATTTTTCCACACGGGAAAAGACTTATTGCTGGAGAAATTAATTTAAACTAAAATGATGATTTGTCAATTGATTTAGTTGAACTTTTAGTTTAAAAAATGCATTTTTAACTGAGAAAAGAAGAACACTTAACTCCGGAAAGGAATTTCTTTCTTTCTGAATCTCCTATTATAAATTTGATTAGTTAAGATTCCTACTTCTACAAAATTGTTAAATCTTCCTAGTATCAACCAGTAGTGTTTGAAAAAATTTGGATTTTTAGAGTGGGAAAAAATCCAAATTTTCCTATAATAGATTATAAATCTCTATGTCGCCGAAAATGTTTTTTTGCCTTCAAAAAGTATTTTTTTATATTGTTACATACGTAAAAATCCGAAATTTTGATAAGAGCGTTTCATATCACTTTTATTTAATTTCGGGATCAAATGGCATTCACTGTGTTTATAGTTTTGAAAATGTATTACTTTTCTTCTTCAATTCCTATCTTTGAATTTTATCTTTTCAAAATGCTAGTTCAGAATATATATAAAAAGACACTTTATACATTTACTTAATCGTAAAAAATGCTACTCGGGCGCATAAAAGTAACGGGACTATTCCGGCGTAGAATCATATCAGGTTATGGAAATACTATCAAGAGAAAAGCTCATACAAGAATACACATCGATTATTCGTAAATGCCAACATCAACCTGTGTCCATTTCAGTTGATCGATTCATCGAAGAGAAAAAGCGAATTCGACGAAAAGGCGAATCAGTGACATGGCGCAATTTCGCCACATGGCTGGCTTCTCTTACGTCCTGTGTAATAAATAAATAAGCAACCTGCAAATAAATGAAGAGGGAAAGGGCACTAAATAAATGAACCTCAATCCTAGATTCCTGCAAATTTTATGGGCACTCTCGCACACACGGTTAACTACGAAATCTCTAACTCGACATTAACCTCATGGAATTGCAGTGCTTTCTTTTTCTAAGCCTTGCCTCAATTGAAAATTCATTTCCTCTCCTGTTCCGTCAAGGTAACGATTTCTTATTCTACGTAAGAGAGATACATATACGCTTCGAAATTAAATGCAGTTAGTTTTATGGTATCCGTAAAAACATTTATCGGATCGACGTATGGGTATTTATGCTAGCTTGGAATTTATGTTTTGTAGTTCTCTACTGTGATATATGTATATACTGTTAGTTCAAAATGAGAGTTTTGTAAGTTAATTTTTTTCAGAGAAAACTATAGATTTAAAATCTTTGCAGTTTATGAAATTTTAACTTTAATTCTAGTATAAGATAGTTTTTTCATTGAATTCTCACATAAATAATTTCTCTTTTATAAATTTACTTTTTGTGTGTTAAGGCTTACGTAACTTTGCATCTAAAGTTAGGTAATTAGCGACGGGCGCAGTTAAGTTGAGAATTGGATTTATGCTATAGTATGGTTATTGCTCATACTTGTAAGATTCATGTGTTAGGAAAAAATTGTAAGTAGAGCAGAGTTTGCTCATAATTTTTTTTAATATAGGGTAGTAGATTAAATTTAAGAAAACCAATTGATTTATTTTAAGTTTTTGGCTATGTTATGGCTTGCGTGGGTTTCCTCCATGCTTGTTGAATAGATTGTGGTATTCTTAATTTATGCCGGGTATCACAGTATTACCACCAGTTAATTGCGAAGAATTTGACTTTTCAAAGATGTGATTATAGGTGAATTTGCTGTGACCAATTCAAAATCGAGTGAGAACTACTGGATCTTCTCTATTAAGGATATACCTTGTAGTTTAATTATGACTGATTTTTGTGATAGGGAAGTTTTTGTTGTTTTGTTTGCATACAGTGATATGGATTGTTTGCATTCTTAGGCCTTCGTAGTTTTTTTTGTGTGTGGATATTTTCGAGACTACTGAGAGAGTTACATCCAATTACGAAGCAATTTCCGAAAAAGGTTTTACATGTCTCTTAGTCTTTAACTAGGACAACCATCTACTGTACTATGAAAGTTTTAGATCGATTTCACAGCCACACAAAATAAATGGTTGAATCTGTGTATGAGACACATGTACCCCTATGTGTTCTGAAGCGCTGAATTTAAATCCGACATCATAATTTGTCCACCGGGTCTGGGTTTACCCCTAACCTCAAAAATAACACCTCAAAACAGGCTAAATAGCGATTTTTACGTGAACAAAGTTAAACTTAAAAATCAAAAACCTAAAATCTCAGTCGAAATGAACTCAGCCTTGTATGTTTCGATACGCTGGATTTGAATTCGCGACCAAAACTGACCAAACAGATCTATATTTGGCCCTAACCTCAAAAAACACAACAAAAAAAAGTTATCGAATCTGGGTATGAGACACAAGCACCCTTATGTATTTTAATGTGATTAATTTAAATTCACCAACAGAAATTGTCCAGGGGTCTAGGTTGTGCCCTTACCTCAATAAAAACCTCAAAACTGACAAAATAGCTGTTCTCACGTAAAAAAAGTTGAAGAAAAAAATGAAAAACCTAAAATCTCTGTCAAAATGTACTCAACCTTATGTCTTTTAATACACTGAGTTGGAATTCGCGACTTTAATTGGGCGGACAGGTCTAGGTTTGGCCCTAACCTCAAAAAACACAACAACAAAAAAGTTGTCGGATCTTGGTATGAGACACAAGTACCTTTATGTATTTTGATGTTCTGAAATTAAATTCGCCATCATAATTTGTCCAGCAGGTCTGGGTTTAGCCCTAACCTCAAAAAACACCTCAAAACAGGCTAAATAGCGGTTTTTACGTGAACAAAGTTAAACTTAAAAATCACAAACCTAAAATCTCAGTCAAAATGTACTCAGCCTAATGTGTTTCGATACGCTGAATTTGAATTCGCGACCTAAACTGGCCAAACAGATCTATATTTGTCCCTAACCTAAAAAAACACAACAACAAAAAAGTTTTCGGATCTGGGTATGAGACACAAGCACCTTTATGTATTTTGATGCGCAGAATTTAAATTCGCCATCAGAAATATTTCAGCGGATGTAAATTCAGCCCTAACCTCAATAAAATACCTCAAAACTAACTAAAAAGCTGTTCTCACGTAAACAAAGTTGAAGAAAAAAATGTAATAAAATAATAATAAAATCTCAGTCAAAATGTAGTCAACCTTATGTATTTTAATACACTGAGTTCGAATTCATGACCTAAATTGGGCTGACAGGTCTCGGTTTGGCCCAAACCTCAAAAAACATCTGAAAATCGAAAATAAAGCTAATTTTTTCCTTCATTGAAAAACTTACCTCTCAAATCTGAGTAAAACCGTACATGTTCTTAAGCATTTTGTTACAATGTATTTAAATTCACAACCTGCATCGGCCCAGCATGTTTAATTTGGACCTAACCTCAAAAAAACATCTCAAAATACTCAATGAAGCCGATTTTCGCCATAAAAGTTGAATAATGGAAAACTAACATCTCGAATCTGAGTCCAGATGTACATGTTCTTATGTTCTTTTTAGTGTAAAACTGTTTTTAGTTGTGTCTGCGATAGCGGCGCACAGAAAACAAAGTAAAAAAGTTTTTACAGGAAATTCTTTAGAGCGATAAAGTTTAATTGAGATTAAATATGGTAAGATATAGTATTATCTCGACAATAGTTTGGATACCAGTCAACACCGCGAGGATGCCGAGACTGAGAATTTTCTGGGACAAAATATCTACTGGCCGCTACCTCTTTGATAAGAAGAATCGAGTTAGTCTATCCGCGGAAGAGGAATGGGCTAAAGGTGAGGCACACCTGCCCAGTGACGCTAGTGGGTTCGAGAAAACTTCATCCACCAGAAGGTCTTGTTACCATCTGGTCCCGGAGGAGAATAGTTCTACATGTCAATTGATACTTGTGAAATTGATACTTGTGAAATTTCATTGATGCTGTAAAGTACCGCATGTAAAAGGTTGCGCATGCGCAATGGCAAGCCCGGGTATCTTGAATCGCTTAATGTATGTTTAAATTTAATCGAACCGGAAGAATAAGATATATAAATAAAAGGATTCATGATTTTATTTAGCAGAAAACATTAAGATTTTTGTTTGGTTTGCTGTTACAAAACAAATACGCATCAAAATTATAAGGTTATGATCAGTCAGCATATTAGGCACATCCTAATTTCCGTAAACTGCGGCATCAAACGTTCAAAAGCAAAATTACAAGGATTATGGAATTTCACATCGCTGCTATAAAACGTATTACACTTCGCATGTGAAATTACACTAATCGTAAGAAGCTTACATAAACGTTGTGAAATATCATTTTTATTTCTGGTGTACAAACATCTCCACAAAATGCGCAGTTCTCAATTTATCCAACTCTTTTGTATAATACACTCATACTCAGTTTTTAATACAAAATAACAGTTCTTAAACAATAATTTTAAATTTGTGAAATTACTGATTAGGTTTTACTTATTTAACTAGGGACTTAATATTGCTATAGTTCTGCTATACGAAAATTCTTGTAAAACGCAAAGTTTTCAATTCATTGAATTATTTTATCCTGCGTTCTTCACTAAGATTTACATATGGAATAGCTTTCCTAAAATAACAATTTAAAATATGAAAAAAAAAATTGAACTTCACTTATTTTATAAAGGGCTTAATACATTTTTCTTTAAAAATTTAATCCACTTAAAAACTATTTGAAGCTTATAAAAAATAAAGAAATTTTGAGTTGAAAAACACTTTAATAACCTCAGTGATAAACAAATATTTTCTAATTTTTAAAAACATTTGCAAAACGCACAGTTTTTGATTTATTTAATTCTTTTATAATACTTTGTAACTCAGTTTTTAATTTAAAATAACAATTCCTAAAGAAAATTGAAAATATGTAAAAAAAATTAATCGCTAGTTTAATTATTACCTATTTAAAAAAGTGCTCGATACTTTATTTTTGTTTCAAACATGAAATCAGAAATCAGAAGAAAAAAGAATTCTGTAAAGAAGCGTGCAGTGCAAGAACTTGTAGGTTAAAACTTATTTAGTTTCACGGTGGTCGAATGAAAAATATTTACTTGCTTCCTCCTTGCATTCTCAATTATTTTATTTGAAAAAATTTTAAAATGTAATTTTTTAATTGTTATTTTATAAAATTAAATGCATTCTTGATAAAATTTTTAAAAATCTTATTGAAGTCTTTTTCGTCAAATGTTTTGCTTTAAAGACGCATAACATTTTTTTAAATTATGAAGAAAATGATATAATTGTGCTTTTAAACATTTTTTAATCCTTATAAATATGTATGTGTTTGATTGCCAAAATGTTAACCATTTGCAGTCCAAGACATTTTCAATGAATAAGGAATTCTTTGACTGAAAAACTTAATTTTATTAAGTTTTTATAAATATACATAATAATATCCGCATTAAATTTTCTATCATTATTGACATGTTGAAATGAAATTTTCTATGATCATTGAATTCAGTGACTGAAAAACTTAATTTTGCTAATTTTATTTAAGACAATTTAAATCTATACTTAATTATTTAAGCCGGCAACATTATACGCGCGTTATTGTATGCGGAAAGTATTACAATACCAATTAATAATATAAAACAGATATTAACTATTTCAGATAGCAAGTAAGAATATCAAATTGAAAATTATGAAAAAATGCTTGCCTAATTTAGGAACTAGTTTTTCATTAAAGGAAAATTAATTATTTGGGTTCGGCTAGATTAACTTTTTTTTGTAAAGTTACGCAATCTGTTGCTTATAACTTATTCAGTTTAAATTAGAATAACAAATGATTATTTAATATTTTGAAAACTAATTTTTTTACTCATAAATTTCATGAATTTTTCCATTTTTGTGATTTTCAACCTTTTTAAGAATCAATTTCATTTCTGCCGAATCCAAAAAAGGTAATGTTTCTTTTTTGAAAAAAGAATTTCTGTATTTAGCAGATATATTTATCATTATCTTAAAATTTGGATGATCTTTTGTTACCTTGAACACTTTACACAAAAATAATTTCAGGGTGGCCGTTTTAATCGCGGAAAAAAATTCGCAGTCATTTTCCGATTCACAAAAATGTTTCATAGTTAAAAAATTCAAAATGGTGTAACCAAAATCTTACCGACGCAATAAACTTATCATTTTTTTATATTTTTATGAGTGATTTGATTTGTGTGTCAGCCTAAAGTTAGTACTTTATCAAAGTTGCAAATTCCTATATACACTTGCAGGATTAAAATTGATTATGTGCATCAATGTTTTGAATTTTATAAATATTAATGAATTTCAAAATAATTGTATTTAGAAATAAAATAATGGAAAAGAGTTTTCACGACGAACCAACTTCATGCTGCGAACAGAATGTATTAGCGGCGAAGAGAAACAACTTCATACCTTGTAAACTTGTCGATTCTTATATTTAATAAGATACACATGCAGTAAGAAGTAAATCAATTTAGACCAATATATTCATTTTCATAGTATGTGTGCAATGTCTATTGTATTAAGTCTGCAGTTCTTATATTGAAAAAACTGATGTGGTTCTATCTTAATGACATAGGTATCTTCGAAGAAAATCTGATATTCGTTTCAATTTAATAATTACTTGAAGAAAAATATTCAAGCATACTTCCAAAAGAAATTATTTTTTCGCTGAATACATTCATTTTATCGTCTCCAGAACATTAACATTGTTTAAGTTAAACTGGTACTCAAAATAAGTATATGAATTTACTTGGATCAAAAAACATCTTTTTATAGTTTAAGTTACTTATCATGAGAATATAATATTCTTCATTCAATATTTTATTAAATTTTACGCAAATAGGTATAATCGAAGAAATTAACTCAATAGTTTTTTGTTTGGAGTGAATATATTTTTGATTTAAATAGTTGTCCTGAGTCTATTATTTTCTGGATTGAAGAAAATCTGTCCCTTGTGAAAAGAAAATACTTGCTTCTTTCAAGTAAAATAAGCTAAGTAAATTAGACTGCTTGATTTATGCAACATTTTTTTCAGTGACGTTTCGATAAGTAGGAGAAATATGACTTCCTAAGACCTTTCATTTACACTTTTGAAAAAATATCAATAAAAATATGAAGTATAGAGTTAACTCTGCCAAAATCAAGCCTCAACAAATATATTTGCAATAGACTATTTTTAGAAAAATATTTACTTGAATGTAATAATAAAAGTATATCGAGATTCAAAAGATTAAGCTTTTTAAAGCTTGTATTTTTCGAAGCTTATCATTAAGATTTAGCTAAAGCAGTGGATAAAAAATGTAAATACTTCTTACTTCTAAATGCTTTTGAAGTATTTTTTTAACCGAGATGGAATCACGTGATCTTCCAGGTCTCGACTACCCACGTTGGGTGGAATCCAACCCAGCGCAATATTTCATGATTTTTGTGCATAAATTTGAAACTTTGAACGAACTAACGATACCACATTCATAACAAAGCAATAAATCATCAATTTCAGTCAATAACATTATTATTACATACAAATATATGAAGAAAAAAGTAGTAAACATAGATACTACATAGTATTTGTTTTCTTCTTTTAATAAAAATGGAAAACTTGAACAAAGTAGAATTGGAAACAGTAAAACAAAACTGCTAAACTTTTTTCGCAAATTCACAAAATTGAGAGACTAGGAAAACAAAATACTATAAACAAATTTACAAAATGAAAAATTTGAAGGAAATAAAACTGAAAACAGACTAGGACAAACGGTAGGACAAATTCACAAAAATAATGCTAACGCATAATACCTTAAGGGAAATCTCTTACTTTTAAGCTGCAAAGTCTGGAGCAAGACTGAATACGAGGGTACTGAAATGGAGAAGGTGATAAGAAATGTTGGCGCGTGCGCATTTTAAATTAATTAATTCAATTTTAATAACTTAATGTAATTTCAAACACTTCCCGTGTCAAAGTTTCGTCGTCACTTTGAACTTCTTTCACTTTCATCAATGAAGGTGAATGAAGATGAAATGAAGTTAGTCTCAATGTCAGCTAATGTATTTTCGCCTTAATTTCGACTTATTTGTAGTTCTTACCGTTTTTACAAGTT
The DNA here is from genome assembly GCF_010883055.1 of Belonocnema kinseyi. Classification (NCBI taxonomy): domain Eukaryota; kingdom Metazoa; phylum Arthropoda; class Insecta; order Hymenoptera; family Cynipidae; genus Belonocnema; species Belonocnema kinseyi. The sequence continues at coordinate 106,293,281 of NC_046661.1, read as the reverse complement.
TTACAGCCGAAATGAAGGTGAAACATTATTGTGGTCTCATCTTCATTTCAGCGTTTTTCGCAATCATTAAGGAATACACGGAGTAACCTTTTGCTGTAATTTGCTAAAAATCAGACTACATTTTAATTTTTTTTTTAGTTTTCAATGAAGAGAGATATATGATCTTTTGTAATGTTAAAAACTTCGAGTAGTAACTAGTAAAGCAGCAAGTAATGTATTATAGCCATTTACTAATTTCGGTAAGAGAAAATTCTACATTTCTTGCATTAATATCTGCAGAAGATTCTAATATTTGCAAAGGAGTATAGTGACGTCGAGAGAGACCGGTACATTAATTTTGCTAATCGACTTTGTTAAAAATTGGTGCAGCCAAATTAGCAGACCAAAAAAGAAGCCTGATTGCGCCGCGTCGAGTTTAAGGTTAGAATACACGTATCCTTTTCACAAGCATACGACGTGAATGCAGACTTATTATGGGATTTTGAACTGTTTGGAACTGTTATATTTCTTTAAATTATATTGTACAGTACACATAATTATAGTTTATATATTATTATATACATTTCGCAATATTATATTACAAGCTGAAACAGAAAAATGCGATTAAAATATAAAGCTGGTGGGAATCGAACACGGGTCTCCGGCGCGGCAGCACGGGGATATTCCATACTGCTAAGCTAGATAATGCAACACAGACATTTACCGCTCTCATAAAGTAAATCGAAGTTTCGTTGTCAGTTTCAACTTCTTAAAGCGTAAGCGTTATTCAATACAAGGTGAAATTATTGAAAACCGTAGTTTCGACTTCTTTCACTTTCAACACCGCAAACTGACAAAGTTGATCTTACTGATTTAACCTGCATTTTAACTTCAAACCATGTTATCCCATTTGATCTTCTCTTTCAACTAGCTGTTTTTTTTATTCTTTTTAATATATTTATGTTTTTATTTTAACAATTTTCAAATACAATACTTAACAATTTAGAAAAGTACGAATATTCTCATGATTGCAGTACTTTTATACAAGTATTGTCTTACCATATTAGATTTAGCTGACAATAAAAGGCTTAGAACTTAATAGACACACACACACAGACACACACCCACGTGAAAACAGGGTGTTCTTTTCATCTTGCCACATTAAAATATCGTAAGAATCACCCATCCAAATTCTTCATTACAAAATACTTATACTTTTATGGAACATTTTTTCCAATTCGCGCAACCGAGGGTTAGGTCACCGGGGGTGGAATGTAGGTGCGGTTTCCGCATTCCAAATTCTGTACTTGGTGTTATTTAAAAATAAATTAAAAATTTGGAGGGAATTAATTTGAAGTCTTCTTATTTGTTTTTCTTGTGTTCAAATAAAATAAAGAAATAAGAATCTTCGTTTTACTTTCGTTTGAGACCACATGATTTGACCAATCAACAATGTAATTTTTTGCAAATGCATCGCCATACAGAAATGCTCCTTTTCCCACTTCCTCGTGATTCCTGACCATTTTAAGAAGATGTTCTCTTCCATTTGCAACTCTATGTGCTGTACCCAGAATAATCCTGCTGTGAAGACATTCAAGACTCAATATTCTGCGACCCCCTTGACGGCGTGAGATTTACAGTCGCGGAGCGGAGGACTTAAGATGCATGCTTTTGTTCATGTGCATAACCATTCTTGTCCCGATATCAAGATATCTGAGCTCGTTCTTCGTCCATGAAACTACTCCAAATGAATAGAGTAGTACCGGGACGGCAAGCATGTTCGTTGCAGATACTTTGTTCCTCGCCGACAGTTGGGAAGCCCAAATCTGTCGGATGAGACGTTTGTATCTGCTTCGGAGAGTATCCTTTATAGATGTCACATCCTGAATGCGGCAATAATGTAAGGCAAAAGAGGAGTGGGCTCATGGTGTCGCCCTGACAGACACCTCTCTGAAACGTGACCTTGTTAGTTGTCACGCAATTTTTGCCAGATGAGATAGTAAATCTGGTTTTCCAAAGCGGCATCAATCTCTCTATGCACCCAACTATTTGCGGATGAACATTTAAGATTTCCAAAAGACAAATGATAAGCCTATGGGATGTAGAATCGAAAGCTTTCCGATAATTAATCCAGGCCATCGATAGGTCACACTGGTAGAATGCTGCATCTTTGCAGACACATCTATCGATGAGCAGGTTCTCCCGACAT
>NC_046661.1:106288223-106290993 GCF_010883055.1 Belonocnema kinseyi | reverse complement strand
TGAACCGCACTTACTACAACTATGTTTGGTGTTGTCATTGTTGTTCCCACGAGAAGCTAGGGAAAGGGGTTCGTCCATCCTTGTAGAGCCCCGCGTGCAAGGGTAAGGCTGTGTACTCTGAGAGGTCGCCCGGTATCCCAGAGTCACCGTTCTAGACACCTCATCTAGGTTCCATTAAGCTTTCGGCACGGTTTTCACACCTCCGCTTGGGGGTTAATTCTTTCGGGAGCACCCCTGGACAATTGTCCGCGACTGCCTATTTATTTTTGTAACCATATTTAGCAGAAACCCGTGGTACAGGGACCCTCTATCCGCAACCCGAGGACGCGTTCGGTGGCTTTGTCATAGGCCCTTCAGTTTGATTCTATACATATATATTAAATTCTAAGTCTATCACTGTCACCTAAAGCTAATATGTTAGTTCAATACTTGTATAAAAGTACTGCAATCATAAGAATATATATACTTTTCTGAAGTATTAAGTATTCTATTTGAAAATTTGAACAATAAAAACATGATTATATAAAAATAGCATAAAAAAATGTTAGAAAAAGACAGATGAAAAACAAATTTTTTTAAAAGGGTGCAAAGAATGATTTGTGATATGAAATAACTCATTAACTGCCTACATACCTGAAGTCAAAATAAGAAGTCTGCGCTTAAAAAAATATATTGAGCTTTCTAATTTATCTTAACTCGTTTTTAAGTCTGTTCTCGGGTGGGCGAAGGGTGTATTGAAAATTAAATTTATTAAAAGTAAGTAACTCTCCTGAAAACGATCATCACGTCAAAAGAGAAGGTGACTTGTACAACACAATGGGATTTTAAAGGATCTTAAATATTTTAGGGAATTTCAAAGGTTCCAAGGAATTTTTAGTATATTTTAATAATCCTTAGGTATTGCAAACGGTTTCAAATTTTAGGAGATATTAAATGATTTGATAGCACATATAAGGTACAAGATTATAAACTGAAATGTGTATTCTGACCATGTACGTTCTTTGATTAGTAAAAAAATCTATAACTACGTTTACCCCTGTTAAAAAAATGGGATTCAGGGAAACATTTCAATCACATTTTCGACAAAATCTCCATAATATAAAGCATAGGATCCGTTCCGGAAACTTTATTTTAGAATAAATTAAGAAATAATATTCCGTTGTGCTTTAGAAAAAAGATGAATACAAAAAATGTAGTTAGTTTGCCGGAAAAATATTCAGAAACACTTAAAAGTATAGCGAGATTGAAAATATTCAAAGTTTAAAAGCTTGCAATTTTCGAAGCAACAGTAGTTTTTCATTTAAATCATTTTAGTAGTATGTTTTATTTATTTAGGGCGCAACAGCTTGTCAAAGTCCGATATAAAATTAAAGTTTTATTGTTATATTAAAACAATTTCTTAGAAATTTGACGTTCTAATCAAAGGACATTGAAATTCAATTTTTTGATAAAAAATAAAGCTACACAGATCTGTACCAAAATTTAATTACGAATTTCGTCCCAATACTACTTTCTTGTACTATTTCTCTGCATTAAAAATCTGCTGCTTAATAAGTGTAACCCATTGCGGACTTGAATTTGCAAAACATTTTTTGATTTTGATTTATTTTCAGTTTATTTGTGTGTATTATATTATCTGCAACTGCAAACAATGAAACAAGAAAAATATTAAAATACTTTGGGCAAACTGTGGTTTTTTGATTGAAAAAAAATAGGCTTGATTTCCTCTTTTGTAATTTTGACAGATTAAAACTATTTTTCGGAATTACTTTTTGTTTTAAATACAGTCTTGTTATTTAAATTACTGCATAAGGTCGCGTAACAAACAAAACTTATATTACACCAGTAACGATTGGTTTGAATTTCGTTTAAAATTAATTTTTCTAGGTGAGAATTTGCCCATTTTTTTAAAAATTTGTTTCTATGATAAAAATTAATTTTTTTAAATGAGAATGGTACTACTATATTTTGCATGAGAATTCTTTTACTATGTAGGATATTTTTTCTTGTCAAGTAAGCAATATTCCTTGGTTTGAAATTCAAGTCTTTTTTAAGTCCTATTTTTAGTTAAAAATTTTATCTGCTTTTGCCAAGAACTAATTTGGTTATAATTCACATATTTTCGTTTAATTTAAATGTTTTTGTTTTAAAATATTTTATATGAAAATATCAGCAATTACATTTTTGCTGCGAACTAATTTTTGTAATGTAAGGTCCATTATATTGTTTAAAAATTTAACTATTTTTCTTTCCATTTCTATTTTCTTAGCTGCGTAAGTAGGGTAAACAGGTGTTTACTCATGTTTCATTTATCATATTTTAACGAATCTCAATGAGAAACTCACGAAAAACTCAAATGATCCCTTTACAACCACCCTGAGGTATTAATTATTTTCAGATCGACACGTGTGCATTGCGCGTTTTGTGAAGATTTGGTCTCACAATTAGAATTTCAAAAACCCAGCTGTGGAAAATGGAAAAGAAAATCTGTTTCTCAAAATATTAGATGTATAAATATTGTTAACCCTTTTCGGATGTTATAGGATCTCCTGCGAGCTTAATCAATGGATTGAAATACATTGAAACAGTGGGACTTGTATGTTTGTGGCGGCAGTGAGAAAATGTGCAGTGACAGGCGGCGAGAAGTTTTTACAGAGTTAGTGTGGAAGGTTTGAGTCGAGTGCGAGAGTGGAAGTCTAGGAGGTGAGTACGGTTGTGAGGGGTACATTGAGAAGATAGAAATTAATTTAGATTGTAGTGTGTGTGGGGG
>NC_046661.1:106257586-106288213 GCF_010883055.1 Belonocnema kinseyi | reverse complement strand
AAAGATAGGTTAGGTTTGCAAAGAAGCGGGGTAGTTTTATAGTCAGGAGTTTGGACCTTCATGGCGGACAAGGGTGGTTCTCGTACTGCTGGGGGCGGTAAGCGACAGAAGCAACGGAAGAGCAGAAGGTGGGCAGCGAGAGTACTTGCAATGCTGGTAGTGAATTAGACGGGCAGGAAATTTCCAGAAGGACACGATGACGAGCTGTGCGTCCAGTGCAAGTGAGGGGAAGGATCACTTAAGAGGAAAAGGGAAAGCAAAGAGAGTCCGGAGAAAAGCGCGCTAGAGTGTCCTTTTATAAAAAGCGAAAATGAAGGGGCAGCCGGAGAAGGAGGCTCTCAGGGTGCTGACAGGCAAGATTAGAGGGTTGAGAAAGGACGTAAGGTGTGCAATGAAGCAGATGGAAAGTATAAGGGAGGACCTGAGGGTAAGAGATGAGAGATGTGAAAAGGAAGTAAAAGAGATTAGAGATAATTCGAAAGAAAACCGAAGAATAAGATAATAATTAAAGAGGGGGAGATTCTAAGAGACTGGATGGAGCACAGATGCTTAGCGGTGGCGGATGGTATGGTACAAAAGGACGAAGAGGGAGAATACACGTATGTAAGTAAGATGGATGTATCGGTGATAGACTATGTGATTATAAATATGCAAGGGCGAGGAGAGATAAAGAAATTCGCAGTGGAAGATAGGGTGGAATCAGACCATCAGCCATTAAGTTTGTGGATACAGGGAGAGGCTGGCAAAAGGCAGGGTGGGGAAGAAGGGTCGTTAGAAGAGAGGGTGTGATGGACAAAAAAGGCGATAGAGAAGTACCAGGAGCAGTTGGGCTACGTAGGCTTTGTGGGGGAGTCGGTGGACGAGATGTGGGAGGATCTGCAAGAGAAAGGGAAAGGTAGTATTACAAAATAAGGTATTTAGGATGAAGAAGAAGGGAATAGTGAAGCCATGATGTGATAGGGAATATAAAATAATGAAGAGAAATGTGAAAAAGAAGTGCAGGAAGTGGAAGGAAGGAATGACGGAAAGGGAGGAGTATGTAGAAATGAGGATCGATTTTAGGGCGATGCGTACGAAGAAAGAGCAGGAAAAGAAAAATAACTGGAATTGGAGTCGAGAAGTGTTGAGACAGAAGCGTACGTGTTTAAGATAATTAATAGGTTTATGAAACGCAGGATGGGGATAAGCGAGAAGATAGGGAGCGACGATTGGAGGAAAATTTTCAAGGATTCATTTCAGTAGTCAGGCACACGGAAGAGTGATGAGGGGATTAGAAGAACGGCAGAGGTAGATGGAGAAGAACTGAATGACGAAGAGATAGAGACGCAGATAATGAAGTTGAAAAAATCTAAGGCAGCAGGACTGGACGGGGTAGAGAACGAAGCGTGGCTGTTTGACACACAAGAGGTAAGGCAGAGTCTGTAAGAGGTAGTGAAAAAAGTATGTAGGGAAGGGATTTCCAAGAGGGTAAAGGTAGAGGTTGATCGTACCACTGTATAAGAAAGGGGATAGAGAGAGGCAGGAAAATTATAGAGGCATAACGCTAATAAATACTGCGTACAAAATATACGCGATGGTGTTCGAAGATAAGCTGGTGCAAGGATGTTGAGGGGAAAGGAATATTGCCGGAGAGGCAGATAGGCTTTAGGGAGGGAAAGATTACTGTTGACAATATTTACGTCTTGCAGCACGTGGTGCATAGAGAACTAAGTGACTCTAAACTAAGGTCACTCGCATATGCAGATAACATAATGCTACAAAAAAGAACAAAGAGGCTTTAAAGGAGATGATGAAAAGGTTAAGAAGATACTTGAAGGGGGTGGGAGGAATAAAAGAGGGGAGTGGAAGTGAAAGGGAAAAGCAGCACTGGAGGTAAATGAATTTGTGTACCTGGGCTTCCTTTTTCGAAGGAATCAGGGAGTAGATGGTCATATAAAAGAGAGGGTGAATGGCGACTGTGGTGATGAGGCAAGTGTGGAGGCTGGAGAAGAGGTAGTTCGCAGATAATTTTGTTAGGAGACTGAAATTGTTTGATTTGCTAGTTATAAGTGTCTTATTTTACGGAGTGGAGGTGTGGGGGTGGGAAAACGAGAACAGACGTAGTGGTGAAAAGATTAAGGTGGAAAGCAAAAGGTATTTTAGAACGAATGGATTGCAGATGGATGAATTGAGAAGGATTCCCGAGGAAGGCAGGCTTATGTGTTAGTTCAAAAACAGGGTACGGAGCAAGAGCAGTGATCGCAGATCTGAAACGAGATGTGTTCCAATACTATGACAGGGCTATTGCCGTGTGAATATAGTAGGAGACGCTGTAAATGACTGAGTTGCGCGCGCAACCTATTTCTCCTCTTCTGAATTTGAAAATTCGAAGGTGCACGATTGCCGGTCGGAGCACTTCGGCGATTCTATTTATATATCTATCTGCTAACTGCTTTGAAATAAATTCAGGAGATTGGAATTTTAATATTTCCAAATATCGATGCTGACGATTCTCATGATTTAAATAGATCGCGCGCCTCTTGATATGCGTATATTTTGAGGTTATGTTATTTCATGTATAACATATAAATTATATAAATATCAATACCATTATATATCAATATATACGTATATTAATGATGATAATAATATAATTATGTTATATTATAATAGTCTTATTTATATCTTGATCTGCATTTGAAAGAAATTAAAGAAATTGGTGGTTTTGGAATTCATCTCGTTTGGATAAAAACTCAATTATTTGATTGACAAAATAATTATTTTGTTGAAAATGTAACTATTCTGTAAAAAAAGTCCTCTTTTCTATCAAAATTTCTTGGTTGTAAAGTCGTTATGTTGTAAATTCAACTATATTGTTAAAAATAATATCATAATTTTTGGGTGGAAATACTCTTTTTGTTTTTAAAATTAACTAATTTCGTTGAAAGTTCATGTATTTTATTGGAAATTGGCCTTGTTTAGTAGAAATTTAATCTTTTGGTTGAAAATGTATCATTTTTTGTCAACAATGCAATTTTTTGGTTAAAATATCAACTGTACATCTTCTTGGGTTTAAAAGTCGATTGTTTCAGTAAGAGTTAAACTACTTTGTAAAAAAATACGTTTTTTAACAAAGTCTTTCAATTATGGTTGAAACTTTAACTATTCGGTTGAAAGTTTAACTCTTTCATTGAAAACTCAAATTTTTCGCATAAAAAATTCAACTTTTTGTAGATAATTCGTCTTTTTTACTTTCAAATTTAATAATTTCTTTTAAAATTCATGTATTTTGTTTAAGATTTGTCTTTTTTTGTAGATCATAAATTTTCTTGGTCGAATATTCATATGATTGGTGGAAAATTTAACAACTTTGTTGAAAATTCGTTTTTTTCTTGTTCAATTGAATTTTGTAGCACAGTTTTTATTTGGAAATTGTACTATTCCATTTTTGGTTGAAACTTGATCCTGTACATTGTGTTAGTTAAAGCAACAATCATTTGATAGAAAATTAATTTATTTTGTTGAAAAGTAAACTTTTGGGTTGAAAATTCATTTCTTATGTTAATTACATTTTTTTCCTAAAATTAAAAAAACTGTAAAATAAAAAAATTGCCTTAAAATCGTCCTGATTCCTTTTCTTTAATTTTTAAAATCTTATCAAATACTCGCTGAAAATTAATTTTTCAAACTGAAAAATCATTTTCAATTTTCTTAACAATCACAACAATTTTTGTTTTATTCTTTTTAAATATTTTATAATTCTTAAAAGCTTTTTTTTTTAATCTGCAAAAATCTACATCGTGTTTCAAATTATTTCAAATAATTTCAAGTTATAAATTAATTTTGAATATTATTCTAAATTAAAGTTGTAGCGTTCAAACTTAAAATTTAGCTCATTACAATTTTAACAATTCAAGACTTTTTATTTCGAACCACTCTGTTCAAATTTGTATAGTTTTTAATAGTTGTTTATAATGGCTTGTCCCAGATCTGAATTTTTTTTCAAAAAATCTCTGATCCAATTCAGAAATTCATACAATTTCTTTGAAAATTTTCCTGTTCCAATTCAAATTTCAGGATGAAATTAGAAAATTCAAAATTTTAAATCTGAAAATGATTTTTTTGTGGTGGAAATTTTTTGAATTTTAAAATTTTAAAACTGAAGCTTGACAAATTTTTAATTCAGAAATATTTCATTTAAACGCTCAATAATTCATACGTATAAAACACAAACTTTTAACACCTTTTAATTTTACAATTTTTGAAATTAAATTATTTAAAATACGAAATTATCATTTTTAAATTTTTATGACTTTAACATTTTAGAGATTTCTGGTTAAAAAATACAAATTACGCTATTATTTTTAAGGTTCAAAATGATAATAATTTTTAAAAATTTCAGTTCGTAACATTAAAAATTGAACGATTAAATTAATTTTTTAACTAAAAACTTGTAAAAATAAAAGGTACATTGTTGTTATTTTAAGTTGTTCCAGATTAATATTTTTGCATTGTTATTTAGAGATCAAAATTTTAGTTTGCCAATTGAAAATGTTAGAAATGAACTTACTATCAAAATAATTGAATTTTCAACTAAAAAAAAAAAATAGAATAACAAATTTCCAACAAAATAATTACATTTTCAACTAAAATGATCAATCTTGAACAAAAAAAGTTTGAATTTTTGATTAAAAACTGTTGAAGTCAACCAAAAAGATATTAATTTTACATAAGATTTGACTTTTCAGTCAATAAGGATTTTTTTAAATTGTTGAATTTCATAGCCAAAAAGATGATTTTTTTACAAAACAGTGAAAACTTATTTTTAAACGGAATAGTTAAAGAACTTCTGGTTAAAAAATATAAACTTACTTTTAATGCTTTGAATTGAAGAATGAATAAATAAATTTTTTAATGTTAAAGACTGAATCATTTTGGTCAATAAAAATAGATTAATTACAATTCTTTTTTAATTGGAAACTTTTTAAATTATAAATTGAATTCGCTTATTTTAAGTCGCTTTATATTATTAATTTTTACATTTTTATTTATAAATCCAAACTCAAAAGCTTATCCTTAAATTTTTAACGAAGCAGATGAATTTGCATTAAAAATTATGAATCTTCAACAAAAAAAGGCTTACATTTTTTATTAAAAACTGTTGAACTCATCCAAGCAGAAAAATTTTTCACAAAACAGTTGAGTTTTCAGACTTTAACTAAAATGATAAATCTTCAAAAAAATCTAATTAACAAAATAAATCAATTTTCAACCCAAAAGTTTACCTTTTAACCAAATAAATTAATTTTCTATCAAACAATTGGTGTTTTAACTAATAGAATGTACAGGATAAAGTTTCAAGCAAAAATGGAATAGTACAATTTCCAGATAAAAACTGTGCTAAAAAATCGAATTGAACAAGAAAAAAAAACAAATTTTCAACAAAATTGTTAAATTTTCAAGGGTAAAGGTGAATTTTTTACCAAGAAAATTAATTTTCTATAAAAAAAACGATTTTCCAACTTAAACAATATATACGATTAATTTTTAATGAATCATATAATAGTTACATTTTCAGATGAAGATAAATAATTTTTAACAGGAAAAACATTTTAACAGACGAATGATCTACAAAAAGTTCAATTTTTAAAGCGAAAAATATGAGTTTTCAATGAAAGAGTTAAACTTTCCACCAAATAGTTAAATTTTCAACCATAATTAAAAGACCTCGTTAACAAACGTATTTTTTTTACAAAGTAGTTCAACTCTTAGTGAAATAATCGACTTTTAAACCCAAGAAGATGTACAGTTGATATTTGCACCAAACAATTGCATTTTTGACCAAAAATGATACATATTCAACAAAAAAGATTAAATTTCTACTAAACAAGGTAAATTTCCAACAACAAAACACATGAACTTTCAACGAAATTATTTAATTTTAAAAACAAAAAGAGTATTTCCACCCAAAAATTAGGGTTTTCATTTTTAACAATATAGATGCATTTACAACAGAACGACTTACAACTAAAAAATATGTATAGTTGATAATTCAACCGAAAAATGGAAGTTTCAATCAAAAAGTATAAATTTTTCGTAAAACAATTTAATATCTACAAAAAAAAAGAAAACCTTTAAACAAAACACATGATTTCTTAAACAAAAATGGTATTTATTAATTGTCAGTTTCAAAAATGTATTTTCAACGAAAGAGATGAACCTTCAAATAAAAAAAAGTAAAAATTTAAAAAAAGTAGTTGAACTTTTGATAGAAAAGAGGACTTTCTTTTTACAAAATAGTTACATTTTCAACAAAATAATTAATTTTTCAATCAAATAATTGAGTTTTTATCCAAACGTGATGAATTCCAAAATCGTCAATTTCTTTACTTTCTTTTATATGCGGATCAAGATATAAATAAGACTATTATAATATAACATAATTAAAATATTATCATTATTAATATAGGTTTATATTTATATCTATAATAGTATTAATATTTATATAATTTATATTTTATACATGAAATAACATAACCTCAAAATATACGCATATCAAGATGCCCGCCACGTATTCAAATCATGAGAATCGTCAGCACCGAAATCTGGAAATATTAAAATCCCAATCTCCTGAATTTATTTCAAAGCAGTTAGCAGATAGATATATAAATACAATCGCCGAAGTGCTCCGACCGGCAATCGTGCACCTTCGAGTTGTCAAATTCAGAAGAGGAGAAATGGGTTGCGCGCGGAACTCAGTCATGTACAGCGTCTCCTACTACATTCACACGGACATAGCCCTGTCATAGTATTAGACCACATCTCGTTTCAGATCTGGGATCACTGAACAAGAGAAGGCAGAAAGTGAGGAGAGAATAAGAGAGGCAAGGTTTAAAGGAAACTATGTGTGGATTATGCCACGGGAGCGAGCACAATATTTGTGTGATAAAGGAGAGCAAGGAAGTCAGGAATTTATAGCGAGAATGAGATGCGATTGCATGGTGTATGATAATAGTTTCTGGCTTTCTAGAGAGAAGAGAATGTGTAAACTTTGCGGGAAAGGGGATGCAAAAGTTGAGAACTGGTTGGACGAATGTGAAGTAGTCGAAAGAGTGGGATAAACAGGAAGGTGTTGTTGGATGAAAGGGGGCCAAAAAAGCTGTAGCATGAGTGAAGGGGGTGTTTTGTAAGATATTGAAGAAGAGAAGGAAGGAGGAAGATGAATGAAGAAGGAAGGATTGTAAATATAAGAGGAGGTAGATGTAAGAAAACTGTAAATATTGTAAATAGTAGTTAAGTATTAGGCGTTAGCCACGGAGACAGAGGATGGCAATGCGAGATATACCGAGGAAGGAGAGACATGCGTGCGAGGCGCAGCGAGGAAGCTTAGGATATAGAAGCGAGCGGATTAGTTATAAGGCGTGGGTGGATGGTAATTTGTGCCCACATCCTACTGGGAACTTTAAAATCCAATTTTCTTAACATGGGGAAATTATGGATTTATGAAAAATCAAACTCATGCTCCAGGGTTTCATCGAAACGTGCCAAGTTTCCTAGGGATTGTAGAAGTGTGTCTACGAAATACAGCTATACCAAAATATTTTATTCTTAACCGATCCTCACCCCCCTCCCCTCCCATAGGGCCCTAAATATGACCCAAAAATAAAAAAATAAACTATATTTTTACGTATTATCGTTCATTTTTAGCAAGTTCCGTCGTCTTTTTCTTACAAGTAATTACTAATGAACAACTTGAATATTTTTCATGACTTTCTAAACAATTTTTAAATGTTTGAATCAATGTATCTTACACATGTAATTATGTTTCTGACCGTATAGTATATTAGTATAGTGCAGTGTATAAATAGTGTATAAATGAATAGTTTATAGTGTCTAAAGAATATGTTTACCATTTTTAATTATGTAAACGAATAAAATTGGTTTGAACTATTCATTTAGAAAAAATATTTAAAAAATCGTATTTTCTAAATTAAAAATAATATTGAATGATTTCGAAGAGTAGTAAATTCTGCTAAAAGCTTTATGTTATTGCTTGAACAATTTTTATTCGTTCAAGCAGTTTTCTATCAAAAAACATGGATCGATAATATAAAACAAAACACATAGAATTATTTTCGTGAATACCAGTGGATATCAGAATCAGATTGAATGGCAAAAGTTACATCCGACGTAGTTCTTTTATGTCTTCAATTACGCTTTTTAATGAATAAATTAATAATCAATTATTTTGTAAATTTATTAAAACTGTTTATGTTCATTGGGAAGGCAAAGAAAATACAAATACATCAATTACTTAAGGGGGGTTTCAGTACGCTTAATCCAAACATGCGATTGGTTATGTAGAATTAATTAATTTAAACAATTTTTTAAACAAATTATTGCATAAAAAACATTTTTCGTATAAAAAATGTCAGAATTAGAGTCTATGTCAAAAATTACGTACACATTGTATTGTAACCAACGGAACATTTAATCGCATCGCATAAAGTTTTATATAACATATTCAATTATCTATAAAAGAAATAACAACAACTGTCCGCATTCCGCCGGGCTTAGACTGTCATGAATATCATTTATGGCTAGGTTTTTGTTTTTTACATTTTTTATTATTTTACTTTTATTTTTCGTATTGTTTGTCTTTTTGCGATTTTTTAATTCTATGCAATTTATTTATTTATCTATTTTTCTCTTATGTTTTTTACACTTCTGAAATTAAGATTGTAAGTGCTTCAAATTGCTTCGATGAGTTTAAATATCCCATTACTTTCAATTCTATATCGTACGTAATTTTTGACATAGAATCTGATTCTGACATTGTTTATGCCATAAATGTTTTTCATTGAATAATTTGTTGCACAAATTTATTAAATAAATAATAAGGATTATTGAAAATAGGTTTTTAAAACGAACATTCCCAACGGCTAAGGAAATCCTTCTAGAAAGTTTAAATTTTTATTTTTTCAAAGACAATTTTTAAGGGTTTTACTCATTCATACCCACAGATTCAGAATTATTTAATTATAATTAACTAAATTGTTAATGACAAATTATTCATTCACCAATTTTTATATAACTTATGAGCCAAAAAAGGCTCGATTTGAGGCAGGTTTACGCCGATCATCTCAGTCAAGACAAAGCTCGTCTTAAGACGAGTAAACATCGTCCTAGCCAAGACAAGGCTCGGCTTGAGACAAGTAAACACCGTTTTACCTGTCGTGGCCATAAAAGTAAAACGAAGGCCTATGTCTCGACTCAGTTTTCAGACGCAGCCAGACATCGATGCCTTGAAGGTGAACTCAAGACATAACCAAATCGAACTCAAGTCGAAGCATTTGTACTCGGGTCACCTATATTTTTAAAAATGGAATGGCCCCTTTTTGACATTGGCAATCGAAAGAGCGAAAAATTTTACGTTAAAAACTGTAGACAGGTCATAGGTACGGTGTGGCCTTAAAGGACGTATCAAGGTCATTCAAACTTCAATATGGTCTCAACATTTTTTCGCAAGCTAGCTTGTGAAAATTACCCTCTTACCCTACTTACTAACTCTAACAATGTATATCAAATAGTGACCATAGAGTGACCTTGACCATGACCATCAGGGTCATATCAAGGTCACTATTTTTTTTAAATTGAAATGACTCTGTTTGATATCGGAAATTGAAAGGACGGAAAATTTTACCTTAAAAAGTGTAGTCAGGTTTTAGGTCAGGTGTGACCTTCATGTTCATATCAAGCTCATTCAAAATTCACAAAGGTCTGAATATTTTTTGCAAGTTTGCTTGTGGAAAATCTCCTCATACCTCACTTACTTAATTGCTTACTTGAACAATGTGCATACTGACTATCGAGTGACCTTGACCATGCCCATAGAGGTCAAACCTTACCTATGAGCTGACTACGCCTTTTAATGTAAAATTTTCGCTTCTTTCGATTTCCGATGTCAAACAGAGTCGTTTCAATTAAAAAAAAGAGTTACCTTGATATTACCTTGATGGTACTGGTCAAGGTCACTCGATGGTCACTATTTGATGTACATTGTTTGAGTAAGTAAGTAGGGTAAGAGGATGATTTTCACAAGCCAGCTTGCGAAAAAATGTTCAAACCATGTTGAAGTTTGAATGACGTTCATACGTCCATTAAGGTCACACCTTACCTATGATCTGCCTACACTTTTTAACGAAAAATTTTTCGCTCTTTCGATGGCCAATGTCAAAAATGGGCCATTCCAATTAAAAAGGCCACTTACAGAAGGACAGGATGACAATACAAAAATAAGCCACGTCGTTAATTTGAAAGCCCTCTGAAGGTTAGAAGAAAAGGTATTTTTTATTTTGCAGTACTTGCAGAGGATACATGATTATGTTTTCACATATAATTTATTAAAAAAGTTAGTTTTCTTGATATCCATGTTTCTATGATTTTTATTCACTCTCTTCATTCCTAAGACATCGCCTTGTAAGAATCCTTAATGTTCAATAAATATTTTTTTGATTTTGGATTCCTGAACCTCAAAAATCAATCACCGACGCCCCAGAATGAATTTGACAAAATTCGTGAACTGATCAAAAAAACATAAGAGCACAATTTCAAAGGTATTCTTTCTCAACAAAAATTTTTTCTTTTCTTAAAAAAAATCCCTTCATTATACAAAATTTGTTCTTTACCCTACTGAAAATTCCTATATGGGTTCCTATATAGGTTCCTATATAGGAACCCACATATGATCCTATATAGGTTCCTACATAAAAATCCGTATGTTTCACCTATAAGTGCCACCTAAAGGAAATGAAATAGGATCCTATAAAGGATCACATACAGGTTACTGTATAGCATCCTATATAGGATCCTGTATATCGCTGGTGCTTATAAAAAAAATCAGTAAACTAAAGCAATGATGAAAAACCTTTTTCAAAGATGCCGTAAAAAAGAAATTGTTCATTAGGTCGCTGTGCAAAAAAATAATTGTTTTAAAACACCCTAAAGAAGAACACATCTCAGTAAAATGCTGCGAAAAAATATATATTTTGGTAAATGCTGAGAAAAAACCTTATTCCTATAAGCGTCGTGAAAAGAGACCTTACTCATGAAAAACCCGTGAATAAAAACCTTACTTGTGAAAAAGCTGTGAAAATTTTCGTATTCGTTAAAATTTGTTATTAAACTGTTTTATTCCAAGAAAAAAACTGTAATAATCTTTTTGCCGTAAAAAAAGTTTTATTGGAGAACTACTCAAAGAACTATAAATAAATATTACGTTAAAATAGTATATTTTACGCTGTTAGTTTCTTATTGCCTGGGTTTAAGTATTGTTTATACATGTCTGTTTTATATAGAGCCCGTGGATATATAGATATTCATATAAAATATAGTTCATAATAGGAAAGAGGAGAAAAGTACTGGGCGGATAGCACTGGGCCAGATAGGCTGGGCGGAAATAATGGAAACTCACTGCAATTTTCTAAACTTGTTGATATATTTAACCAATCTTAAATATTATGAATGATAAATTTGCAATTAAAATAAAAGACGCACTTTTAAACTTTGATTATGCCTTAGCAAAAATATTTATCTTATGAATATTTTAACTTATCGAGTTTTACTTAACAATATTTATAAACTTTACAATATTTATGAACTTAGCATATATATGAACTTTGGTTCAGTCAAATAATTAATATGCAAATTATTATATTTACTGTTTTTGAATATAATAATTGTGTTTACTAAAATATGTTTTTTATTTTAGCCATTCAATGATGCGGAACACTGTCAGGAAAAGTGGGTTAGGCGGTGTTGCTGCTTAAGCGACGATTTGTTTACAGTGTTTAATAACATATATTTTTTTCTTAGCATTTTATAAAGTTGAGTTTTTTTCATAGCGTTATGATAAGGAGTGTTTTTTTTCACAGCGATATAATTTACAGGGTTGTTCTGCTAAGCACCGGCGATATGCTTCTATGTGGGACAATATACAGATACGCAGTAGTATTCTATGGCATCTAAGGCTCCACAGAAGTTTTCTTGATCCTCCAGGATCACGTAGAGACATATGTACCATTAGGTACCATGAGGTGCCATTATTTAGGTACCATTAGTTAGGTACTATTAGGTACCTTATTAGGGAGTATCCTATACAAGCATCTATATAGAATGCTATGTAATTTCCAAAAGGTGGCACCCACAGGTGAAACATATAGGAACCTATATAGGAATTTTCAGTAGGAAATTGTCTTAAGCTACTAAATTACAAAATATTTTTTACAAATAAGTTTCTAAATTCGTTGAAATTGAAATTAAATACGGGTCAGACGAATTTGTCTCTATTACCAAACAATAAGCATATAAATTAATATTCTTTTTCTACAAACTTTTTCATAAGGTGTCGGTAGTACCCCTGTTTATTCTATATATTTCAATAGAAAATTAAAGACGTAATATGGGTTTTGATGGCTGGAAAAAGCCTATTATCTCTTGTTTTTTTAATATAATAAAATGTTCTACTCAAACTGTTAAGTATATAGCGACATAGTATCCTCGGTGTGGTCAGGATATCTCAAGTTAGCTTTATCTGAAATCAAAAAAAAATATTTTCCATTAGCAGGTGAGTAGAGCTTGCTCTCGCACGAAGGATTTAAAAACGTCGGTTCATTAGCTTTTAAGAATGTTGTCCACCGTCTTTGAAAATAGAGTTTTGAGAAAAAGCGCCCCCTAACGGTAACGAGTCTGGTTTTTGAAGCAATGCATGCGCGTTGCGAGGGGATACAGGGATTGAGAAAACTGCATGAAACTAAGATACTTTAAAAGAGGAATCCTCAGAAAGCGAGAGAATCGAGTGAAAATAGCAGGCAAAGAATAGGTAAGCAGGTGCCTAGATATACTTGCGAAGTTCTCCACCGACCAAACCTAATGACCCGAATTTCCAACGGCTCTATCTCCTAGAGTTTTATTCCAATTAAATTTTAATTTTGGATTTCATCTTCTTCACATGTTGAACTATTGGATGAAAAATATTTTTAAAATCCATTTTTTGAAATCTCAAAACTCATGTAACCCCTTAGTACTTCCTATTTTGGTTTGAAACTTATGGGTTTGATTTGAAAACTGAAATGTTTGGATGTAAGCACCACTATTTGGTTGAAAACTCAACTACTTGGTTCAAAAATCTTGTATTTGACGTATGTTTTACCTAATTTGTAGATATTTCCTTCTAAAATTTGGTATGAATGTTGTCATTAAAAGTGGTGAAAATAAATTTGAAATAAAATTTTTTTGTATTAAAATTATTGATCTCCTAGGTGTAAGGTTGTGCTTATACCTAAAAAAATAATTTAGAAATCTTATAGAAAAAGAAAAATTGGTCAGAAAAAAGTCAGGCAATTTGAAGATTGGGATTTTCTAGCAAAAACTTAATAATATATGTGTGATTTACTGAGAATAATGTTAAAAGCAAATTCTTCTGTAAATCCCTGCTCTAATAATATTACTAAAATCATTGGTTTGTTTGTCACCAATGTGTGTGTGTGTGTGTGTGTGTGTGTGTGTGTGTGTGTGTGTGTGTGTGTGTGTGTGTGTGTGTGTGTGTGTGTGCATAGAGATCAAGAATAAATATAGGTAGTTTAGATATAAATCTTTTCCATGATACCACGGTCACTTAAAATTCCTGCTCTTTTCCTTCATATTTTAAAGTTAGCTTCACAATCTCCAATTATTTTTTATCTTCCACCTCTTTAGCTGGCACTAAGGTCTAGTATGTAAGTTTCTATCTCGGATAATTATTGGAATATCTTGAGGAGAGTCATGGCCTCTATACTTTTTCATTTATATGTTAGGCGACGACTTATGACCCTATTAGCCGATAATAGTGAGAAATATAGCTCGAGTAACGATCCTTCCTTATAGTGATCATAAATGTTGGATAAAATGTCGCAACGCGCGCCCAGTAATGCCCATAGTCGGTCTTGGAGGCATGAATCCTACATCTTCAAGTGAGTGACGTGAGTTATGAAAACTTCTTGATATTCGCGATGCTCTCTACATCTATACATTCGAGTGTTGCTTCACGTACTTTGCTTTTTATGGCTCTTAAAATGCACATCTAGCTCGGACTATAAAAATATTTTTTCTGAGAGCGACCTTTCTACCAACAAAGGAAAAAATTCACAGGAAAAAAATATATAAACAAGGAAAGCATTTCCTTTCTCTTTGACTTCAGTTTGGGGAAAGTTAGAAGCTGGCTTTCACGCTTTTGATTTATGAAGGTTTAGAAAAATCTTTTCTCAAAAAATAGTGTTCACAAGATCTCCCATCAAGGTGCACATTATTATGTGGCCCACACGGAATTTTTTCTCTTAAATTGCATTTTCTTAAATTGGCAATTATTATTGTAATAATCAATCACAAAACTTCAAACTTTTAGAAAATATGTCTTTTACCACCCTTAATAAGCGTACAGAACTTCAGCCTGAAATAATGATTAGTTTTGATACAAAATGATTTGTTATTAAAAAATGGACTATCATCAACGGAATGTCTCTAGATTTGACCCATCGGAGCTCAATATAATGTGAGTTATTGTCATCTACAGAAGTTGTTCTATCAAGTACACTTTGCAGCAAAATGCTTTTTCATCACTAAATAGCATAAAAATGGCTACACAAAGAGAGTATGTTCTTTCGCCATAAACAAATAAGATAACTCTATCTATTTTTACCAAATAAATAACAACTTGCAATTTTCAACCTACAAAGCTGGAATTGACATCAAGTACAGAATAAGAACTGCACTATTTTTTGTTAAATTTCCAAGGCTATGCATGAGTATTTCCTTGTTGATTATGGTGACAGATTATGGTAGAAGGATTGACGCGGTTTGTGACGGTGTAGTGCGGAAAGCCGCAGTCGCGTACGCATGGTTGTTAGACAATATTTAAAGAATTTTTTACCTTTCGTTTATAAAGTAATTTTTCAGGCGTAAATCTTAAAAAGAATGAGCTATATATTACAATCAACACCATAAAAATTATAATAATGGCAAAATTAGGGAAGATTTACAAAATACAATAGTTTATAAAATAAGGTATTCGATATAATTTTTTTTGAGAAGCAACCAATATATTTTCAACCGGCACAGGAAGATAGTTTAAATTAAATAAAAAATATATATCTTAAAACATTAATTTGTTGCTGAGATATTAAAACTGTTTGAATTCAATTCCGGCGCGAGCTCTTGTCCTGTCACAGTGGCTTTCCCCATTCTGCCTCTGCTGACTGTCTACCCTTTTCTGTGAACTTTGAAGCCTTACATATATCTCGTTTTATTTGATCTTAGTTTATTATATGGAATGAACAAAAAAATTTAATTTGTTTTCTTAGAAAAATGTTTTTATTGGAATATTAGTAATAATCGAGAAATTCGTGTTCGCAGCATGAAGTTAGTTCACACCCAAGTAAAAATGCTTCGACTTGAGTTCGACTTGGTTATGCCTTGAGTTGGCCTCCAAGACATCGATGTGTGGCTGCGTCTCAAAACTGAGTTGAGACATAGGCCTTCGTCTTACTTTTCTGGCCACGGCAGGTAAAATGGCGTTCACTTGTCTCAAGTGGAGCCTTATCTTGATTAAGGCAATGTTTACTCATCTCCAGACGAGCCTTGTCTTGGCTGAGATGATTGGCATAAACTTGCCTCAATACGAACCTTTTGCGGCCCATAAATTAGATTAAACTTGATGAATGAAATATTTGTAATTATTAAATTAGTTATTTTTTATTTAAAACTTTAGAATTTGTGGATCTGAACGAGTAAAGCCTTTAAGAATTTTCTTCTAAAAAATAAAATTTGTAAGCGAGAAGCCATTGTACAGGGGAATTTTCATTTTTCGCGCTTTTAACGTTGCATTCGGATTGGATATTCGGTCAAGCCCGTGCATCTTCGGATCAAGTTTATCATATTTACCATGGTTGCGTTCGAAACACCAAATGGATACAAGTCTAAAAAAATATAGGTTATGTTATGTAGTAATCACATATAATAAAAGTGTTTAATTAATTATTAAGTGAGATTCGTGGAATGAGAAGTAAACTTCAATTTTTTTCTGTGACATTAACATTATATATTCAAGAATATGAATGTAATTTAATACGGTATGTTCTTTAGTTAAAAAGGTAAATCCGAACATAAGTTGAAATAATGACAGATCGGCCCGGCATGTTTATTTTACTTTCTATTGATTCTTATTGAGGCAATTTAACTTGCCTGAATTTTAATTAATAAAATATTTGGGGATTTTTTTTTATTTTAGAAAATGTTTTCTCTGCACCTCATTCTAAAATTTTGTTTGATCAACCACTAAAATAAATTAGAGACTGGTTGGTGATATAATTGTGGCAGAAATAAATCCAGACAAGATATTGCAGACCAGCATTGTAATTCCATTTTTTTTTTAGAAATTATTCTATTTTCGAAATTGCTATTTCTGGATCTGATTTCCAAACTGGTATTTGATCATCCCCTAAAATTAAATACAAGTCATTCTGACGATATAGGTGTATTAAAAAGATACCTCGAGGTAATTTAACTTACCTGAATTTTAAATGATAAAATTTTTAGGGATTTTTTTGTATTTTAGAAAATGTTTTTTCTGCAACTCATTCTAAAGTTTTGTTTGATCAACCACTAAAATAAATTAGAGACTCGTTGGTGATATAATTGTAGCAGAAAGAAATCCAGACAAGATATTGCAGACCAGAATTGTGATTCCATTTCTTTAGAAATTATTCTATTTTCGAAATTTGCTATTTCTGGATCTGATTTCCAAACTAGCATTTGATCAGCCTTTAAAATTCATTCTAATTCATTTTTATGGTATAGGTGTATCAAAAAGAAATTTCGAGGCAATTTAACTTGCCTGAATTTTAATTAATAAAATATTAGGGACTTTTTTGTATTTTCAAAATTGCTATCTCTGGATCTTATTTCCAAACTGATATTTGATCATACCCTAAAATTAATTAAAATTCAATCTGATGGTTTTATTTTAGTGGTTGATCAAACCGAATTTTGAGATGAGGTCTAGAGAAAATATTTTCTAAAATAAAAAAATTCCAAAAGACTTTATTAATTAAAATTTAGGCAAGTTAAATTGACTCGAGATATTTTTTTGATACACCTATACCATAAAAATGAATTAGAATTAATTTTAGAGGCTGATCAAATGCCAGTTTGGTAATAAGATCCAGAGATAGCAATTTCGAAATTAGAATAATTTCTAAAAAATATTGAATAACAATTCTGATATAAGATATCTTGTATAGATTTATTTCTTATACAATTGTATCACCAACGAGCCTCTGATTTATTTTAGTGATTGATCAAACCAAATTTTAGAATGAGTTGCAGAGAAAACATTTTCTAAAATACAAAAAAAATCCTAAAAATTTTATCATTTAAAATTCAGGTAATTTAAATTACCTCGAGGTATCTTTTTAATACACCTACATCGTCAGAATGACTCAGAATTAATTTTAGACTAAAATTTTATCTATATATTTTATCTATGATCAATTGGTGAAAAAAAACATTGGAAATCTGTTATTCATTTCAGAAATAATGTGTCACTTATTAAAATTATTAATAAGTAATGATTGTTGAATTATTAGTAAGTAATTATTTATTACATTATTACTGCCGAAACTGTCCGTAATAAACATACAAAATCACAAAATATTTCTTTGCTAAAGAATAATCAGTAGAAAGTATAATAAACATGCCGGGCCGATCTGTCATTATTTCGAGGTTATGTTCGGATTCACCTTTTTACTTAAATCGCTGTGGGTAATTTTAAGTAATGTCAATTTAAAATTTTAGCTTGTAACATTGTATTCACTTTGTTCAGAACATATCCTGTCTATTAATATCATAACTTTTTTGCCGCAAATATGCATTTAACACAATTCACTCTTCAGCCACTTAAAGCGCACAATATTATTAACATTTTATAGTATTTGTTACTCAGCAGCCATTTCATAATGTTATTGGCACAGACGAAATTTGACGTTTACTTCGCATTCCACGAGTCTCACTTTATTATTAATAAAAGACTTTTGTTATTTGTGATTACTACATAACACAACCTATCTTTTGTTGACACTTATATCCATTTGAAGTTTCGAACACAACCATGGAAACAATAATAAACTTGAATCGAAGATGCAAGGACTTGACCGAATGACCAATCCGATTCGACTCAAGAGATAATCTCATGTCTTAACGACATGTCTTGATTGGGAACAATTCAAGTCGAACTCAAGTCAAAGCATTTTTACTCTGACAGAGATGTTTTTGTTTTTCTCGTTCTACTACCCCAGTTATATAAAAATTTGTTTTGTTGTTGTTGATTATTTAAAGGATTCAAAGATTACAGAAAGGTAAGTGTAATAAGAAATATTGTTTTTTTATGTACTGAAATACTTAGAATAAAGAAGAAGCCTAACATTCTAACATTAGTTTCAGTAATACTAATAACATTGTTATAATCTAATATAATTGAAATTTTCAATTTGAACATTAGTGAAGTTTTTAAACTTCTTAGTTTTTTAGGCGAGAGTGGGGATAAGACTACAGCTTTTTTAAAGTAGTTCATGAAATTAAGAAAAAAGAAAAGAATGGTTGGATTAAATATATGGTATTGTTCCATTAAGAATTTAGTTGACTACAGGATGTTTCTTTTGCTTCTTAACTGCAAATGTGTTGCTTATTTCAGCCCATCTAGAATAAGGACGATACCAACTTAGGAAAATAGAACAGATTGAGCTGAAGTAGAATTGCTGTGGTTGCTTAATTTTATTCTCTCAAGATGCCCAGCAAAAGATCACTTCAAGACGATTTTTCGGGCGGTTTCCAACCCATCGGGAATGAAGATAACAAAAGCTCAAAATGTAGTACTTAATGAGCTCAACACAACGCACTAGGGTTCCCGTATCCCACCTTGTCGGATGTCCTTGGCAACCCCTTCATAATGTTTATATTTTCACTCGATCTTCAGCCCATCGAAAATAAAGATGAAACCAACGCCAAAATAGAGCTTTACTCTCCCCCTAACTGATTAAACAGAGTTGCCATCCTTAGTCTTGTCCGAAATACCGGGCAACCTTCCTTGAAATTTAGAAAAGGGCCGCTGGGTGTGCGCATGTAACGGTTTCCTCTGCACGAATCGCACAAAAATTAATGAAACAGCTATAGATACCCATGACACATACGAGATGTGTTCAAAAAGTAAGGTGACTTTTCAATTTTCGCGGACTACGTACATTCAAGTTTTAAATTTTTTGTTTTGTTGTGTTGGTACACTCGTCACGATCATATGTTTACAGTTTTGACTATATAGCTAGTGTGGTTTTTCTGGCAGAGGCGTACAAAGTTAGAAGGGTTTGGTGTGCTCGGCGATTTTCTTCTTTCGAAAAAAATGGAGCAAAGAGTTTGCATTAAATTTTGTGTGAAAAATGGAATCCAGTGCTCTAAAACTCTTGAAATGTTGACAGTTGCATGCGGTGAGTTTACTCTGAGTAAGAAAAATGTGTATGAGTGCTACAAACTGTTCCAAGAAGGCCGAGAGGATGTCGAAGACGAACCTCGCCTTGGACGTCCCAGCACGTCAACAACAGATGAAAACATTTAAGCAGTGGCAGAAATGGTGTTGAAAAATCGCCGAATTACCATCAGAGAAGTTGCTGAAGATGTTGGCATACCGGTTGGCTCATGCCATGCTATCTTTTCGGACGTTTTGGGCATGAGACGTGTGTCAGCGAAATTTGTTCCAAAACTGCTTAATTTGATCAAAAGATTCATCGCATGACCATCGCTCAGGAGATGTTGAATCAAGTCAATAATGATCCTGATTTTCTCAAAAGGGCTATAACTGGGGATTAATCGTGGGTATATGGTTATGACGTCGAAACTAAAGCCCAATCGTCTCAGTGAAAGCATCCTGAGTCTCCAAGGCCGAAAAAAGCACGTCCAGTCCGGTCAAATGTAAAGGTTTTGCTCACTGTCTTCTTTGATTACCGTGGCTTAGTGCATCAGGAATTCTTACCATAAGGTCGCACGGTCAATAAGGAGTATTACCTTCAAGTTACGCGCCGTTTGCGAAAGGTGATACGCAAAAAACGTCCGGAACTTTGGAAAAAAAGTTCGTGGCTTTTGCATCATGATAATGCACCTGCTCATTCATCGTTGCTTGTGAAAGATTTTCTGACCAAAAACAGCACCACAGTCATGCCTCAGCCTCCATATTCACCGGATTTGGCCCCCAGTGACTTTTTTCTTTTCCCAAAACTATACCACAAAATGATTATCAGAAGTGCTTCGATGATTGGAAAAATCGTTGGCACAAGTGTATTGTATCTGAGGGGGACTACTTTGAAGGGGACAACATAAATATTGAGGAATAAATAAAAAATTTTTGAGAAAACCATAAAGTCGCCCTTAATTTGCATTTTTGTATGAGTTCTGGATGGAGAAATACAACTAAACAAGTGGTGTTACTTCGAAATGGCTAAGCCGATTTCAATGAACAAATATCTGTTGCGTAGTCTGTGAGGGCAATTCTGAAGGAGAAAAAAAGCAATCTAGCGGAAAATTATTGCTGAAAAAAAATTAACATTTAATTCTATTATTCTAAGTTGGTTTCATCCTTATTCTCGATGAACTGGAATTCTGGCTTTCAACGATTGGACTAACTGTCGTCTTGGTTCTACTTTCTCCTATAAAAAAAATCAGAATGATTATAAGTACAACAAAAGTTTTTCGACTTTCCCTTTTTTTAAATCATTCGAAACTGTAAATAAAAACAATTATCTTATATTATTTAAAACTGAAATAATTTAGAATGAATAATTCTTGAATTGGAATAATATATTGAAAGCTCAAAACAAAACTTTTCCATTTTGAAATCTTTCAAAATTATACCGTTTATAAATAATTATATTTTTAGTTGAGAAACAAAATAAAATAAATGATTGGTGAAATAATTAATTTAGATCTCAAACGTCCTCTAATAATTGAATAAGCGTTTGACATCAAATAATTTTAAAGGGTGCGTCAATCCATCCAAAATAAGGGGGGAGTAGCAAAATGGGATGGACTAGTATATCCGTAAATTCGTAACGACTAACCCAGCTTATGACAAATATTTGACTACTCAATCCGAATTTGAGGAGAATGAGAGACTTCGAATAAAAAATTTAAAAATTTAAATAATTGAATAAATCCCAATTTAAATTCTTTTATATGAAATGACATGCAAATGAGGAACACTTAAAATTTCACACTTTCAATGTCTTAGAGGTTCTGAAAATTTAGTAATTCACATTCTTAGGCTTAGTAATTTTAATAATTTTACTACTTATAGCATTTCAAACTAAAAATTCATCAATTTCACAACTTCGAAATGGACCATCCTTAAATTTAGAAACTTTAAGATCAAAAATTTTTGAACTTAGAAAGATACCATATTAAATTTAGAGCCTTTAACATGATAAATTTACAGCTTTCAAACCTTGAAATAAAAAAATGTTCACTATTTCTTAATTGAGAGTTTCATACTTAGAGTAATTTGAATTCCTTGACTTCATTAGAAGCGTTTAAATCATTTAAATTCTCTACATTTAATAAAATCCTTTGAATTTCGGAATTAATGAAAATCTCTGAATTCCTTTAATTAGTCATTATTAGGGTTCCTATAATATGTTGAATTTCATGGACTCTCTGAATGCGTGAAAATCTCGGAATTTCTTAAATTCTCTGTATTCCTAAAATTTTCAGAATTCTCCAAATTCCTTAAATTCCTTATATTCTCAGAATTTCATAAATGTTCAGAATTATTAAATGATAAATTTGTGTTATAGATTATACTTAAAGTTCTGTAGATTTTTTTAAATCAAATATTTTAAACTGATCCAAAGTTTAATAAATTCAAAAGATTGTTTTATTAGGATGTTAAATAATATTTCATTAATAAATGGAGGTTCGCAATTGTTTAATCTTATCCGGTCCAGACTTGCATATTAAAGCAAAATCGAGCAAAATTCTAAACAATATTCACAGTTTAAGTTTGAAATTTCGAGTAAATTTTAAAAATAATGTCGCAGAAATGTAATGTTATGGAAGTGAAATTACGTCGAATAGAAAGGCCAAAAAAAAACACTATCAATTTCTAGTTTATCAAAGTAATCATTTGATACTAAATCAAGTTATAATGTATAATAATTTTAAAAACTTCAAACAATTCATTAATAAAACACTAGTTTATGAATTTTAAACAAATTTAAAACTCAAAAGGTAGAAAATATAAAGGAACTAGTCCAATTTTTCATGAACAGTAAAAAAAGAAAACAAATATAACAATTTTTAAACAGAAAAGAAATTCATTTTAGTAATAAAATCATAGCACAATGAAGAAAATTAAAATATGTGTTTAACATCCCCTTAATCGTTATGATCGCAAAAATCGTCATACGTATTTATAATTTGGATATATTGTGCAAATTGAATAAAAAACGAAGAAAATTGGCGTCATGATTACTGAGACATTTACCTTATTATTTTTCCAAAATTTCGTGATATTTTTTGTATAAAGATTAACATTCGAATTTATTTTTCAGATTTTCTGTTCTAAGAATCTTAATTTTGTTTACAATTTTGCAACCTAATGGTATTATCAATGAACTGGATAGTTTTTATATAATTATTTTACTTTAGTAAGTATTGAATTATTTTTTGGATGAACACGGAGCTTCCAATGACCTTTTTGAGCCTTCTTGTTTCTCTTCATGTAATCCCACTTTTATATTTTCCAAATTCTGATGCATTATTTTTTTAATTTACGCGACATATCAAATTGTAAACTTTATCGAGAATTGTACCTGGTCTTGCTTATTTTCTGAAATTCACGACAAAATCACGAGATACGAGACACATTGTCCTTTTCCTCAGTGAGGATGGTTCCCCAAATCGATGTTTTCTTTTCTCGTCTCGCCCGAATGAATCTCAATTCATTAACAAAAAATCATTTAATTTTTCCGTTTCTCAGAAATATTAATGATAACCAAATATTAAACATTAACTATTAACATTGGGTTCGAAACATGTTAGATCCTGGTAGTAAAAAAGTTGAATAGACATCTTTCCCTTTTTTAGCCTTTTATACCAATTGACATATAACTGTCTCTGATGAGCTGTTGTCAATATTATTTAGACACGTATTTCTCTCAGTTTAACTTCTTTTGTGCAATTATATTTCACGAAATGACTTACCTGTGTCTTTTGTTTCTTTAACCGTTTTTTAAAAACCAATTTGACTGTTTGAAGTTTATGTTTTGAAGAAAAATGTCTATAAGTATGACGCACTATACTTAAATTTGTCTTGAATTACAAAAATAAACTATCTTCCATTTGCACGATAAAATTCGTCCATATTAAAATGCTCATACAACATTAGCAGGTGCCAAAAGGTAAAAAAATTTTTTTTTTTGAGCCTCCCCTGTTATCATTTTCAAATCTAGGTTATGTTGCTATATTTTCTTTGTAATAATTAGAAATTAATTTAAATCTTGAGAAGATTTAGAAAAAAAAATATTCTAAATTCCTAGGAATATTTAAAATAAATTTTTCATTTTGTAAAATTAATTTGTAAAACATTTAAAAATATTACAAAAGATTTTTATCCATATGAAAAACGAAATTTGAAAGACTTTAGGGCAATTTCTTTAATTTTCAAAGATGTTTTAAATATGTTTAGAAAAATTCGAATCATTTTAAAGTATAATCATACGTTCTAACAAAATTTCTAAAATCATTTGAACTTTAAAATAATTTAAAAAGAGTTAAACAAAATTGAGACGTTTTAATATTACGAAATAAAATTGGAAAGCTTTTTAAATATTATACAAAGTTACTCGAGATTTTTATTTTTTAATAAAAACTGTTTCTTCCTTCAAATTATGATTTAAGTAATATCTTTCGTTTTTTTATGGCTAATAATAGTTCCTTGTTTGAAAATTTTACTATTTTATTGAAAATTCATCTACTTGAATTGAAAGTTCATTTCTTTTTTTTGTTGACAATGAAATTGTTGCACTTCTCTAGGTTTTAATTAAAATTTAATTACGATTAATTACATTTTTGGTTTATGATTTTGAATTGCTGTTCAAAGTTAATCGATTTGCTTGAAAATGTAACTATCCATTGAGAATTCGTTTTATCTGGCAAAAGATTATGGCGTTCAGTTGAAAGTTCATCCTAATGGTTAAAAACTTATCATTTTGGTTAAGAATTCAACTATTCTATTCAACCTTCATTTTTTATTAATTCTACTATTTGTTATTTGACATTAAAAACCATTTTTTTATATTAAAATATCAACTATTACATTTCTTGCTAAGATAATGTTACCATTTTGTTTGCTGAAAATTAATATTCTTATTTGTAAATTAATTTTTTTGGTGGCAATTAATCTATTTTGGTTAAAGATTCGACTGTTTTGTAGAAACGTTGTGTTTTTTGTTGAAATTAACTTCTTTTCTTTAAATTTTGTGTTCACCGATCCGAAATCTTCAAAAATATTTTTTAATTTTTTCGAGGATCTTCAAAAAATTATATTTACATAATCTTGAAATAAATAAACCTAAAAATGAAGCAGTTATTCCAAACTTTTCATATTGGTAATTGTGAATTTGTTTTTTCTTTGTTTTTATCGAAGGACAAAATTTAGGAACTTATAAGATTTCAGGGAGTTTCAAAGATAATGCACCATGCTGCAAACAAACAAGATGTGGCAGTTTCACTTTCGCCAGAAACGCAACTTTACCATAGTATTAAATATTCAGAGAGTTTTCGTAAATTTGAAGAATCTATGGGTGTAACTGACACACGAGATATTGTCAAAAAAATTTGATTCTTCAAGTTTATGTCTCGAAGTTACGGCAGGGAATAAAATTCTTTGTAGCATAATGTTTCAGACAGTGCACTCTTTTTATAATGACTTCTAGTGTGCAAGAAGAATTTTTTCTAAACAAAAATGTCGAATGCAATAGAATATCGTTTATATTTCATACAAATTAATTTAATTAATATTATGATATTTTCTAACAATTGCTTTATTTTCTCTGAATGAATAACAAACCTTAAGGATATATTTACTGTACAATAATTTTCGAAATCAAATTTTAGATGATTAACGTGTCAAATTCAAAATATTTTATAGTGTTAATATTCAATTTTTCACTACTTTCATGAATCTACTTAAAATTCTTTATATTTCATATGTTATTTAACCCATTTGATTCAATATCTGAGATTTTGTTTAATTTTTTGACAAGATAAAAATATTAAGGAAAAAATATAATTTTTTTTTCAAATATGCTGGAATCTATAAAAAGATGAAAAATAACCTGAACATTTCTGTGAGAGGTTATCACGAAAATAGTCCAAATTACAGTATTTAAAGAAAGTATTAATATATTAAAAATATTCGCAACTTCTTTCGCTAGTGTTTTCCATTTACAGAAATATTAAAAATCTATATATTCTTGAACTATCTCATTACAAAATTAGACAATCTTCTTCAAACGGTTAGTTTTGCAAAATTTTCATTACTTAAAATTTTGAGCTCAATCAATTTTATATTGCGTGTTCTTAAAATTAAGAGGACCTAAACAATAATAAAAAATAGCATAATCTTTGAATTTTTCGAGATAAACATGTCAATAAAGACTTAAATTGGTATTTTTTAAAAAATTACTCATACTTTTCCTTTCTAACTCTTCTAAATGTTTAGGATATTCATTTTACAAATTCCCAAGTATATGTATAATTGATATATTAATGAAATTAATTAAGATATGCTAATTAAAATTATTTTATTTTAGATGCTTAAATTTAACATTTTTTCCATTTTAAATACTAACGAATTACAATTGTTTTATTTTGAATGCATTATATTAAAAATGTTGTGCTTGAAAGGCTTTAAGGATGTAATAAAAATATGTTAAGTTAAAAATATAACAGTTAACAGGTAACAGAACTGAAAGCGAAATTTACGAAAAAGGTTTCGGGTTAAAACTGATTATTCAGCAATATTCATTTAAGGTGTTATATTTGTTCTTTTTTTCAGGTTAAACTGCAATTCTTATTTAATCATGACTTTGTGGGGCTTATTTAGTTTCAATCTGCAATAAGCAGGAAATGGCCAGGAATATTGTTGACATTATGTGAGTGTCAGGAACGATGTTTCGTAAAGCTTTTGCGAAATAATAATAGGCCCTTTTATTCATATAGAATATGGCACCACTTAAATATGTTTAAATTTGTTTTAAACGAATATTTCAGGACCATGAAACCAACAATTATGTAATACAAAACATGCTTTCAGGAAATTTACGATAGACTATACAATATGCATGCTGTTAGGTTTTTTATTGTATGCATAACATTAAATTTTCTTATTAAAATATAATTTCCTTCGAGAAGAAGGTTTCCATTATTCTTGTACACTGACCAAAATAGATTATAGTATAAGATTTTAGACTTTGGGTTAGCAATGTATAAAGATCAAACGATAAGATCCAGATATTGTCATTTATAATCAAGAATTTTAAAAATTAACCAATACAGATTACTATCCCAAATTTCAGAATCCAAAATCACAAACCGTCTTAATTTTCGTTCCAGAAGGTAAAAAATGGTTGGATTGTATAAATTATTATTTTGCATAAATTTGATTGAATGCTATAAATAGGGAAAATGATAATTTTAGAAACTAAGAATTTGCTCTGAGCATAATTCAGAAAAATAGAATTACGTCTGATATGAACTTCGCCAAAATGGAAATTTTAAATAAAAAGAAGTTGATTAAAGCTTGTGGAACTAATTTGACTGACGGATTTAAACGTTAAATTATTTCAGTCTCATTATACAAAATTTCCGTAATTTTTAAAGTGAGTCTAATACTTTGGCACCTGAAAAAATAACTACAATAACATTTTTATTGAGAAACCTTCGTTAAGGCGGTTTCATTCATATCAGTCACGTTTTCGCGGGCCAATCATTTCCATAGCATTGTTGGGGAAAATATTCAACGGAAAAAAGATAGTAAACAGAACTATTAGCCAAACTAAAAAAAAACTTTTATTTTTAATAGGTTCCAAGTTTGCAATTTAGTAAATCTATACTTTTTTATTTTCAGCGAAAAATTACTACTTTAAAAAAAAAACACTATGCATGTTTGAATCTAATAACTGTATCGAAAAGTGATACACCGACGTGTGAAACAAAACTCAATTCCAAGTAATTCTAAGAAAAGAACAATGTTTTTCCACTAATACGTCATGAGTTATGTCTCAAAGTAAACTATAACTTTGTCTTTTTTTAGATCAGAAGAAATGGAATTCCGTTTTTTTTTTTTAATATGTACATCTTTTAACGGTCATTCTCGTTCATGATGCCCGAGGATAAAATTAAGTGTATGAGAATCTGCGTGACTCTACAAAAAGTCTTCTAGTCTAATTATTTTGAGACGGGTGAGGTTTAAAACATATTTTTTTTCTTGCATTTTCGACTAATACCTGAAAATTTCTGATATTTTTTAATACTGCTGCAGGAATTCTGTCTTAGGACTCATGGAAAATGAGTCATTCATTCCAGCCACTGACAGCATCAACGTAGGTGGAAGCTGAGACGACTAATTTTGGAAAAACGAAATTAAATTTCTGTGCTCCTAAAAACAGGCAACATTTAGAGACTTTTAGAAGAATTACTATCAATTAAGGTAACTTCCTCTTATCTGTTAAACACTTTTCCATACAGTTATTATATTGCTGCAAATCCACAACGCCAAAACAGCAGGAATTTTAAAAACTAAACATTACTGGTAACTTTTTGGAGATAGGAGGAACTTTACAACTGTTTAACAAAAAAAGGTTTGACAATTTATCAATTGATCAATTGATCAATTTCGATATTTCAAAAAGTACCTCCTAACGAAGGTTTCTCACACAACATCACTGTAGTTATTTGTTCTGACACTTTTTGTATTTTACGGTTTGTCGTTTTACCTCACCGAGTGTGCCATGCTGCATACCCGAGTAAAATGCTTCGTCATGAGTTTGATGTTTTGGAGACAAATTTCCATGTCTTGAAGACATAAATTTATCTCTTGTGTCAAATTTGTATGACTCCAAACACGAGCGGTTTATAACTTTGAGGGTATACCTGTCCTAATAAAAAGGGTCATTCTGTCATAAAAGCTAATCTTTGTTAAATAATAAGCAATCTTGTATATTTTTATACAATATATCGATTCAATCAACATATTTACGGATTTTCATTTGTATTACACTTATTTGACGATGATAACGAAACTGTTGTTTATGTTTACGTATTTCTAACGGCTTAGGAGATCCTTCTAGAAAGTTACCATTTTTATTTTTCTGAAGAAAATTGTTAAAGATTATAATCGTGCAGACCCACAGATTCTCAATTTTTTAATTTAAAATAACAACTAATTTAGTAATTACAAATTTTGCATTCATAAATTTTAATCTCATTTATGAGCCGAAAAAGGTTCGACCATTTCAGTCAAGAAAAGGCTCGTCTAAAGACAAGTGAACGTCGTCTTGGCCAAGACAAGGCTCGATTTGAGACAAGTAAACGCCGTTTTAGCTCTCGCGGCCATAATGTATTGCTCTCTCAGCTACTGATAGGGTTTGCGTATTTTACTCATACTATAATTACTGAAGTAATATTACTGCTTCAGTCACATGTTCTAATAGATATTTCTAAACATAAGATGGCTGCGTCAGACAGAATTTGGTTGGGGTAAATCAACCATACGCATGCCTCTCAGCACAGAAAATCGCCGATCATACAATGTACACCGAAATCGGTGTTCAATAGAGTTGCAACAAATTTGAGCCACACAGGTTCATTCGGAGAATCTAGGGGAAAAGCATCATTTAGACACTGTTTTTTCTCCTCCGGTGCAACGTGAAGTGTCGTCTACAAACCGTAAGTCACCTGTCAAGATCATTTTGTCGGTCGTTATTTGAGTGAAACAGATGTTAATAAGCAGGTAAGTTATAATAATAATTACCTAACTTTTTATTTCCTCCTATTTACCAGCGACTAAATTGTCTTGGAATAAAAAATACTACTTGGCGTGATATAATATCCAAATGTTAGGTTAGTCAAAACCTACTATATGACATTCAAGCCACCAAAGCCGGGATGTACAAACTAAGTCGTGACCGTCTGCATCGAAATTGATGCCTGGTCGTTCGAACAAATTTCCACTAGATTTTCTGCGGAAATGTAAAGGTATCTTAGATATCTAATCTTGTAGTAGCTAGTGTCATACATGCAAGATAAGGTAAATACAATTGTATAATAAAAACAGAAATTTGTTTTTCGTGATGAGTGGGGATGTAAATTTGCATGAAACTTGAGCCTGATGAAAAGTTTCATGAAACATTGAGAGTTTCGTGAAACATTGCAATGTTTCAAATATAGCAGCGGGAATATTCAAACTGATAAGATAAAAGCCTATTAGGTATTTTCATTTCAATAAACAGCTAACTTCACTTCGTAGATTGCTAAGGGGAAAATAAGAGACCAAATGTATGGGATTCAGTTCATTTTTGCCTTAATTTGCTAATATCTTCGTAAAAGGTAATTTTTTCTATATGAGTGTAGTTAAAAAATAGTTTTTATTTTTCAATTATTATATAATGAAATAATAAAATAATAATAATGATTATTAATTAGAAATATATTACAGAAATAAAGTTTTGTTCCATGCATATGATCCATTTTCCCCTCTCAGCTTTTAACAAAGTGAAGTTAGCTGATGGTTGAAGTGCAAATACCTAATTGAGGCTTTCATATCCCAACTTTTTCCTACCGGCTGATTTGATTTATTTCTCCGGTTTGTACTGTGGACCAATGATGCCAATGTTGGCACCCTGAGCTACTACGCTTGTAATTTAAATAAAGCTACAATTCTTGTAATTTAAATAAATAATTATTAAAATATGCACAAGAATGTATTCAAATTGTGTGAATTTTGATTTCAGACAAGAGAAAAGTGGATATCACATATTTTATAAATAATAGTTTATTTTCATTGAATTGCAAGAACTGACTTATAGTTCACAAAACATTTTGTAATAGATACATTTGTTGAAATACCATATAATGTTTCTGTAGCTTGATATATGGAAGTTAATTGTAGAATTTAATAATGATAATATTTGAACTTTTCTAAAAATAATTTCAGCTGAGAATATTGTTCTTTTCGATTAAAAACTTATAATTAATTATTTTCAATCACTTTCCAAGAAATTTCTTTTCGAATTAAATGTTTTGTAAAATATAAGTTGGTCTTTGGAATTTAATGAAAATAAACTGCTATTTATATAATATATGTGTTATATTTTTCTTGCCTGAAATAAAAAGTTACACAATTTGTATACATTATTGTGCATATTTTAATAATTATTTATTTAAATTACAAGAATTGTTTTTCAATGTAATTTTGAATCGCGCTTCAAAGGGTAGACAACCAGCGCTCAGCCCTAA
>NC_046661.1:106253554-106257486 GCF_010883055.1 Belonocnema kinseyi | reverse complement strand
AACGAAGTGAAGTGAGCTAGTGATTGGAGTGAAAATACCTTATTGTATATGTAGACGGTCATGACTTTTTCTATACATCCCGGCTTTAGTTTAAATGTCGACAGGCATGACTAACCTAACTTTTGGAAGTTGCATTAGGAAGTTATAATTTTATTCAACGAAATGTGTTACAAAGTTCTATAAAATTTAAAGGCG
The DNA here is from genome assembly GCF_010883055.1 of Belonocnema kinseyi. NCBI lineage: Eukaryota > Metazoa > Arthropoda > Insecta > Hymenoptera > Cynipidae > Belonocnema > Belonocnema kinseyi. The sequence goes on along the minus strand of NC_046661.1, from coordinate 106,257,291 downwards.
GGGGTGACGTAACCTCGATTGGAAGGTAGGGTATACGAAAAACGTAAAATAGTTCTATAAAATCTAAACTTGTAGTTAAAATACAGTCTATATTGAAGAAGTTTGGAAACCAATTTTTCGCCGAAAAAAATTTAATCTATTGCATTACTACTTTATACTTCAATGTTTGTTCACATGTTCAAATACACAATTATTTTGTATCACACAATCACTACACTATTTACAATCGCACGCTATGAAAATTTTTATTTGTCACGGGTCCGAACCCTAAATGTTTTGCATTCCTAACGCCTAAAGCCTAGCGGTTAATCTAGCTTCGAGTATAAAGAAAAAATCTGAAATATATCTTACAGCTGTGCAGGAGCGTCTGAAAATTTCTGCAACTTATTTTATAAAAAATGTTGCGACGCTTATAAGAATATATTTATAATAGAATAGATTTAGAAATATTACAATTTATTATTGAATATTTTATGTAATTAAAGAAGATATTAAATAAATTTTAAGAAATTTAACAGGCTTTAAAGAATTCGAGAACATTATTTATATTTTAAAATTACTGTAAAATCTTTAAACTCATTAAAATTCTACTGAAATTCCTTATAAATTCTTTAAAACTACTTAAAATCTCTTAACTTTAAAAATTTTTTATATCAAATAAGTCCTGAAAGTTTGATTTAGTACTTAAACATATTTTAAAATTACATGAAGATCCTTAAACTTTTTTGAATTGTTTAAAATTCATTTAAAATGTTTTATAATATTTTAAATTCAAATCGGGCGTAAAATAACGAAATTAACCAAAAATTTCGACCTATTGTGTACATAAAATTCAAATATTATTCTGAAGATATAAAAATAAAAGGCAAATAAATGTTAAATACATAATTTATTTATAAATTTTTTAATAGAATATTTAATAAATCTTAAATTTGCACAAATTTTGAAGTTAGGTATTCAAAAGCTTCTTCACTAACCTCATTTGCTATAAAACAAGTTTGAAGATTGCGACTAATGCCGAGTCGACGCGCACCTCACCAGCTCATCAATCTCGCATAACATGCACGGTACAATTCATCGATTGGTATAGTAAGTATTCGTTTGAACTAAGTCACAATTGAACTAAAGCCCATTTGAACTAAAACAGTTGAATAACGCTTATTATTTTTGGCCGGTAGAAAAAGAGAAGATAGATGAGATGTTATTTGCTTTAAATGGTAGAGTTAATTTCAATTTGTGGTGTTATGTGGCGCGGCGTGTACAATCCTTGTTGATTAAATTTAAATCTTGTGACAGGCAGTGAAAATTGAAAATAAGGGAACTCATGTCAAATTATGATTTTCGAAAATAATTATAAGTGCTTTCAGTTTGAAAATATTAAAAACCGTATAATTAAAAGTTGGGCGTTAATAATTAAAGTCTTATCAATGAATCAATCATTGTGGTCTCGAAATTGTTTTGAGGTTAGATTAAGGCAAATAATTTCAATAATTTGTAATCTAATCAAGCAGCTGAAAGGAAATCTGATCCACCGAATCTGCAGAACTCGTGAACGTAATCGTCTTCCGCTAGAGGTCCACATCCCCAATTGCCAAGAAGCTTCGATAGAAATCACTGGAATTTCACAACAATTTTGAAACACATGGGGGTAGTCAAAACAATTATTTTCAAGCTACAGAAAAAGAACCCCCCCCCCCTTAAGTTTCTATTTCCAGAGAAAAAAATCCATGATTTTTGGTTTTTCGAAATACGAATAATAAGACGTGCCAACGGGCACTTAAAAATCATATTTAATTAACATGGGAAAATTTGGAATTTTTGAAAAATTGAACTCATGCTCCAGGGTTTTATACAATAATGTATATTATTTTAAGGATTATTTTTTCCAAAAAAATGTTAAAAAACAATCGCATTTTTTGATTGAAATGTAATTTTTTGGAGTAGTAAATTTTTCTAAAAACATAAAATTATAAAAATGATTATTTATTGTCTATTTATAAAATTTCAAATAATTGAGCACAAAAAATTATTTTTCTGACTGCGTAGTGTGTAGAAAGAATATATTTACCACTTTTTAATTGTTTAAACAAATATAATTTGTTTCAATAATTACTTTTCCAAAAATGCTTTTCAAATCGTAAATAATTCTATGTCTTCTATTTTATTTCATTATTTTCATTATCAAAAAATAACTGTTTCAGAAAATAAAAATTCTTTCAACAAATATAAATTTGTTAAAACTTTATAAGAAGTGTTTCAAAATTATGCAATTATTCAACCAAATGTAGCACAGAATACCAATTTAAAAAAAGTAGACATGCCTGGCTCCATTATTAGAAATTTTGAAAATAAACAATAATTAATTGTTTCAATAATTGTATAATATTTTTTTAAAAATGTGCTACCCCAAACAATGACAAAGAATTACATTTAAAACAGAAAATACGATTTTTGTTTACATTTTTGGAGAATAAATAATTGTTTAAATAATTGAAATTTATTTAAACAATTAACAATGCTTCAAAAAGCCGTGGTAAATATTAAAATTGTTCCTTAGTAATTATTTGTATGAAAAAGATGACGGAAATTTCTAAAAAGTAACAATTATACGTGAAAATGTAGTTTTTAAATTTTTGGGTCATATTTGGGGCGCTGCGGGGAAGGTGGAGGTGGGTTGGAAATAAAAGTTATTAGTATGGTTTTATTTCGTAGACACTCCTCTTAAATCCCTAAGAAACTTGCCAATGTTCGATGTAACTCTGGAACATGACTTCATTTTGCCGAAAATTCAAAATTTCCTCATGTAAATTTAATGTTAATATCAAAATTTCGAAAAAACAAAAATTATGGATTTTCTCTCTACGAAAATGGAAACTTTTTTGGGAGAGAGGGGGGCCGTGTGGCCCTCTAGAGCGAAGAAACAATTTGCGATGCATTTTTGGACCACACTAGTGTACACCATATCGAAAGAACTTACATTACAAAGTATTTCAAGTAATGAAAAAGATTTTAGAACGATTCCGAACGATTTCCAAAAAAATTTATTTGAAATATGTTAGAATACCTTTACAAAGACTAAAAATATATACAAACAGTTATAAATATACCAAATATTACATATTTCAACAAGATAAAGAAAATGTTACAATAATTTTAAACATTTTACAACGATTAAAAATATTAAAATGATTTTGCAAAGATTAAAAATATTGGACAAGATTCAAGAAATATTTCATGTATCGAAGACGGTTTCAAAACTTTTAGAAAATTTTTAAGTATTTTGAATTGATTTGATATATTCCAAAATAATTTCAATATTCCAAAAGAATAATAAAATTTTATTGTCATTTCACAAAGATTGTAAATATTTTGAAATGATATGCAAAGATTTAAATTATTTAAAAAATATTTGAAAGGATTTCAAACTATTTCATAGATTTTAAAGCTTGCAAAAGATTTGTGAGAATTTTTTAAAAATGTTAAAAAGAATTTAAATGGGTATTTGAGATTGAAAATGTTTAAGAAAGATGAAAGAAATCTCGCAATGAATGAAAATATTAATCATGTGGGCTCATGACAATCATAATAAAAGAATAGTTAATGAAAGAGGGTTGTTTGCGCAAAAAAATATTTATCTTAAGGGCATGTGACACAGCTAAATACCTATATTACCGATCACAGTTTTTCAGTTCACTGAATGTTCTTTTGAACTTAAGAACTTTTTTTGTAAATAAATT
>NC_046661.1:106235267-106253454 GCF_010883055.1 Belonocnema kinseyi | reverse complement strand
TGAAGTTCCTACCAAAATGTAGTACCTAAACGTACTTTATTGTACTCTAATACATTTCCCAAAGTTTCAGCTCGATATTTTATTTACAAAAAAAGTTCTTAGTTTCAAAAAAAAATTCAGTATACTGAAAAACTGTGGTCGGTAATATAGGAATTTAGCTGTGACACATGCCCTTAATCTAACCTCAAAACTATTTCGAGACCACAATTATTGATTCATTGATGAGACTTTAATTTTTAACACCCAACTTTTAATTCCACTGTTTTTAATATTTTCAAACAGAAAGCACTTATAATTATCACGTTTTCTGAATAGTTATTAAATATAAAGGTTCGAAACAATATTATTTAACATGCTTTCAGTTTGTATACATTTTTTCAAATTTGTACACTATATTCAACTATTGCTAATATTAACTAAGTATATTATTAAACTTTTATTGTTACGTACCCTGGACAAATTTATCAATGAAGTATTTTCGAAAATAATAATTTGACATGAGTTCCCTTGTTTTCTATTTTCATTGCCTGTCAAAAGATTTAAATTTTTCAACAAGGATTGTATACGCAGCGCCACATAACGCCACAAATGGAAATTGAATCTGCTATTTGAAGCAACTAACACCTCATCTATCTTCTCTTTTTCTACCGGCCAAAAATATTAAGCGTTATTCAACTATTTTAGTTCAAATGGGCTTTAGTTCAATTGTGACTTAGTTCAAACGAATACCTACCGATTGATATGGCTGTATTGTATCTATACTATAATATTTTGATATTTTAATCATATATCTAATGCTACACTTTTTCCAACTATTAGTTCAGTCAAACAAACTTGCCTCGTCATATTGGGATTGAAGATTTTATTATTACATAGGTAACAAATCTCAAATTCGTATGACTGAGACTGCACCATTTTCTTTCGAATTTAGTTAGAAATTCACAAGCATCGAACTGTCATGGCCGATCGTTAAATTTTTGTTTCTTTTTCTTTGCTGATTCAAGAAAAAAAAATTTAAAAATCGACTTTACAAGTATACCAGTTTTTGAAAAAACTTTGATTCAATCAATAACACCTAGAAAAATGAAAGCGACTATCCAAAAAAGATTTCCAATAGTAATACAAATAGGTGATTATACGTCTGGAATGTCAGGATCTGCAAGTGGTTGTTCGATTTTAGGTAATCTTGGAGAAATTATAGCGTTATATAAGAGACATTTGGGGTCCAAAAGATTTGTGAAGATTTTCAAAAGGTTGAATTTCGGCATCACATTTTTTTGAAATATCTGTATTTTTGAAAACATTGAACGAATTGTGATAAAAATTTTAGGTTTCATAGATTAGAGTATACGTTTTGAGTTAAAAATATATATATTTTTTATTTGACCAAAAATATGTTCATAAAAATCTTGAATTCATTTTTTCGCCAAAAAGGAAAAAAATTTTCTTTTCTTGTTAAGACAGTGCAATTTCTTATAATTGTACATTTACTTAAGAAAAAAGATATTGCGTCTTCTAGATCACAAGATAATGTATGATTAGTGGGACCGTGCGCTGCCACCGCTCTGCTCTCTCAGTGTCGCACAATGGGGAAACAGCACATTTTAGGACAAAACCGCCCGACACGTACCATTTATTTAAAGAACTTCAAATTCATTAAAACCTTACGTAAATCGATGTAATAACTAAATAAAAATTATTCTCAGTCGGCTAGTTCAACAGAAAAATGTTAATCATGCTATAAAGCAACTAATGAAAACGAAACTCATTTTTTCGTTATTTGCAATGATTAGCCACTTAAAATCCATAGCTTTTGTATAAGATACAACAGATACTAATGTGTGATCACAATTCGTTAAAAGAGCCGACTTTTAACAATTATTTAAACAATTTTTGTAAACAAATACACATTTCGATCATTCTCTAATGATTTTGTTGCGAAATCAACTAAGCCATTTCATAAAATAATGTCAAAATTTGCAATTTTTCTATAGAAAATATTTGCACATTAAAATAAACAGTTTTTTTTACAAACTCTTATAATTATAATCGTGAGCTTTTGACGCTATGAAAAACATGAGAGCTAGGGTTTTTGGCAAAACAATACTAGTCTATTTTACACACAAAATTAGTTAATTATTGAAAAAAGTAATCGCAATGTGTATTTGTTAAGAAAAATTGTGTATGAACATTGATGCTAATCATTATTATGAACACTCGGAGAAAAATTCGTCTCGAAACAAAAATATCAGCCTCTTGCCTATTTTGTTTTAAGCCACGTGAATATCTTTTTTAAATAAACAGAATTATTTGGTTGCAACAAAATCATAAAAAAACGGTCGAAATGTGTATTTGATTGCAAGAATTGTTTAAATAATTGCAAAATTTGTTTGAATAATTGTTAAAAGTCGGTTATTTTGGACCAATTGTGATCGCACACTAGTGTCTGTCGCATTTCATACAAAAGCTATGGATTTTAAGTAGCTAATCATTGCAAATAACGAAAGAATGAGTTTCGTTTTCATTAATTGCTTTATAGCATGATTAACATTTTTTTGTTGATCTAACCGAGTGAGAATAATTTTTATTTCTTTATTATATCGATTTGTGTCAGGTTTTAATGAATTTGAAATTTTCTAAATAAATGGTACGTGTCGGGTGGTTTTGTCCTAAAATGTGCTCTTTCCCCATTGGGCGACACTGGGAGAGCAGCGCGGTGGCAACGCACTGTCCCACTAATATTACATTATCTTGTGTTATCTCGCTATTTCTAGAGGTACAAACTTGATTGTTTTGATACAATCAACAGTAAATAATTAACTTCTAAACTATTTAGATTATTTTGATGACAGCAAACAATTTATTATTGTAAACAACAATTATTTAAACAACTTTTCATCATTTTTTGTATTTATAAATAAAATTTTGCTTTTTTTCACGGAATTAACAGCCAGTTATTTAGCAATGATTTTTGGCTATGGGTCGATAATATTTGATGATTGTTAACTAAACCTAATCAACAAATGTATTATTTAGCAATTTTTCAGAATTTTAACTTGTTTTTTGTGTAATCAACTGTTAATAACGTAGTACTAACTCTGATAACTTTACTGTAGTAGGTTATTTTGAAAACAATCCCATACATTTCGTTAACCGAAAAAAAGTCAAAAAGTAATGACGTTTCTTTAATAAATCATCAATTTTCATCAACTTATGGCAAGGAATAATTGCTAAGTAATTTTAATTATATTCCTTAAGAAGAATATTTAGTTTACGAATGCATTAGCGAGAAAAATTTGTTTAGTACATTGTCAATGAAAATAAAAATAGTGGATCATTTTCGAACTATCAAAAAAAGTTGCAAAATGTGTTATGAACACATGTTTACATAGTAAAAACAAGTTTAAATACTTAAAAATAGCCAAATAATGACTTTTTAATTATGTCTTTTTAAATAATTATTAAATGTTATCAATTAATTGAAAAAAATCATTACTAAATAACTGGCTGTTAATTCCATTAAAACTCGGTATATTATTTATAAGAACATAAAATAATAAAAGCTTGTTTAAACAATTTTTTTACAATTATAAATTGCTTACAGTCATCAAAATGTTCTTAAATATTTAGAAGTTATTTATTTATAGTTAATTAAATGAAAAAAAAAGTTTTTACCTACAAAAATAGCCAAATAGTGCATTGGTTAAATAATGTAGTTAAAACAATTATAAACTTTTATTTGGTGACCAAATATTATACTTAGGTTTCATTTCCAAGTAATATATGATAGATTCCATAAAAAACTTTATTTATTTTATGAAAAAGTCTTAATATGGATATTTATTTAAAAAATTGTTTTTAAAATAACAAATTATTTATTAACTTTTACTAATTCAAATAAAAAACTCTTTTTGTCCATAAATTGTTTGAATTTCGTTCTAATCAAAGTTTTTTTTTACCAATATACTTTAAAGTAAAAATTTTTTTTTTTTCATTTTTTTTATTATGTAAACAAGAAAATAAACAAAAGCATAAAAAATTGGTCCTGAAATTTCAATGCGAAATTTTATTAGATTTCGATTTAAAAAAACTTAAACTCGGATTAATAAGCATGGAAATCTGAAAAATGTTGCCCTAAATTCAATTACTTTTAAAAAATAAGTCTTCGTAAGACGGGCAAATATTTTTAGAACTGCTTAAAGCATATGTAGATGTACAATTAACGATTCAGTTAATTCCAAGGCTATTTTATAGTTTTTATTATTCATTTTTTAAGTTGGATGCCCAACTGCCAACTTAATGCAAGAAGTTTATTTAGAAGTCGAAATCATGTCCAAGTTAAGTAGTAATTCGTCATATGGTAGAGAGTCTAGTTATAAGGTCAGTCCCACCAAACTCGGTTAAGAAGGTCACCAGACCTCAGCAGCGTTGTGTGTCAGTAGAATACTGGTAACAGCTCAGAAGATTGTTTTAATACACACCTGTTGCATTGTTATAAACTTTCTAGACCATCAAAAAGCAAGTGGATAAAAAAATGGAGTGAAAGATACTAGCTTCAAGAAAGCATTCAGAAGTGACTGATGTCACTCACAACATCATCGCAAAAAATCCGAAACTTCGTATTAAATTAACTTATCAGCATTTAATCAGTTACTTGACTTAGTCCGTGATGATGAAGAAAGACCGCGTTCACCCGAAAAAATTTTTCACAAAGAAGAAATAAAATCAAAAATATTTCAAAAAATAATCATTAAAAATATTATTAAAAAATTTATTTTGTTTTTCTTTTGCATTGCCTTCACTATGACGGTTTCAATACTTATATTTATTTATTTGGCAGAAGTTGGCGAAGTATGGATTAATTAGAGGCGAGAAAGTAGATGAAGTAAAAGGAGAGCAAATACGAGAATTAAGCATAATATGAAGAGGGAAAGTAGGAAAAGTAAGGTGAAATGAGGAGTGAAGGATTATGTAGGATGAGAAAAATGAAATGCGTGTAAGGGAAATTATGTGAAAAGAGAGAAAGTAGGTAAAGCGAGGAGAAATAAAGGGGAGATTAGCTCATGTAGAAAAATGTAGGGGCCAGCAGAGATAGATAATCAGAGAAAGTAGGGGAAAATGAGGCTTAAGTAAGAAGGAGAATGAGAGGAGATGAGGTGCGGGAAAGTAGGGGAAGTGAGGCAATATATGGGAAGAGAAATTTCAATGAATGAGAGTAAGAATGAGTACGGAAGAGAAAACGAGGTCTGTGATGGAAAGTAGGAGAAGGATAGTGTAAGCTTGGGACTCGAGGAGAGGGTACAGTAGAGGGATATAAATTGGCGGAGGTTTGGAGAAGGGTGACATGAGGGGAGGGATAAATGAATATAGGAGGAGTAGAATAGGGGGAATTTTAAACGACACAATTAAAGTATTAATGGGCTACAAAACCTTTTTTTTAGCACAGCGGCTACTTTGACTAAATTTTACATAATAATGAAGTTTTCTACACATTTTAATAAAGAAGTTTATAAAATAACAGCCTTTGGCAGACAGTCCGAAGTTGAGCACTAAATATGATTGTTGAATTTATCTTCATCTGACGTTGTAATGAACGAGTTCCGGTATTTAATCTTAGTTCTTGGTCTATAATTATTTCAAGCCCCTTTAATCGCTCGACAAACTGTTACACTTAACTATTTTCCATGTCCGTATCCGGAGAATTAAGAAACAATGAGAGGTGTGGAAACACGAGACGTAGGGAAAATGAGGGGAGGGGTGCATGAAAAATTATGTAAAAGGATGGGGGATATTATTGGAAGCGAGGGATAATGAGGAGAATGAAGTAAGTAGAATTGGAAAAGTAAAGGAAGATGATGGCAGAAGAAGTAGGGAAAGTAAGTACAAGTTATAGAAAGTAGGAAAAGTAATTGGAAATTATGTTATCAGTGGAAAGAGAGTAATGGCTGAAGAAGGCAAATAGGGAAAATGGGAGTGTCAGCTGGGTAAGCGAGTTCAGGGGAAAGTAGAGTAGCAGTTGGGAAATACGCCCCTTTTGTATGCTCGTGGCGGCTATTTTGACTAATTTTTATATATAAATGAAGTTTTCTGCAGACCTTTACAAAGTAGTTTATCAACACGTATGAGCAAACCCTTTCAATTTTCACTAAACTGTCTTTCATATCCGATTCATTTTCAAAATGGACGTCAAATATCTTTTCAAATTACTCAGTTAGTAATAACCGTAGACTTCTGGTACCAAAAGATAAATATCAGCAAGTCGACGAAAAAGGAAACTTGTCTTCAACTCAATTTTTTTTCTTTTTTCTTCGCAAAAAATGAAACAGTGGATGCAATCACAGGTGCACGCGTTGCTCCAATGCGACAAGAAGCATGGGAGTGGATGTCGTACTATACACAATGCTTGGAGGTAATTTACAATGTTATTACCTCTCTCCATCATGAGTTGTCCTTATCCTGAATGCAGTATACCTGACCTCTTTGACACAATAGGTTCATTGTGCTGGTGTACGAACACCCGCAGATTTTGCGGTAGCATATTAAAACGCATGGTCGGTGATGAAAATACATTTTTCATGTACAATATACATTGTATATTGTATATGTATGTCAACATTTGTACTTACTTTCCGTCTGTGTTCCTTGACATTTTTTTTATGTGAAAATAACATTTAGGAAAATTCTTCTGCTGGTTGAGTTTATGAAATTTTTGGTTGAAAAACTCTGTTTATTATGATTTTTATCATCTATCTCTTGATTCGAATTGTTAGAATATGACTGAAAATCATTCGCGCACTTGTTACTACTTGAATAAGTGAAAATTTACTTACACAAAGTTTTGGTATATCACTTTTATTTTAAAACCTAATTTTAAAAGATTCCATTTTCAGTAATAAAATTGATCTATTTAGCTGAAAACGAAACTATTTTGGTTAAAATCCATGTTACAAATAAAAGTTAATTTGTTAACTATAAATTTACCTACCTCAGTTGAATATCTAACAATTTCATTAGGAATTCGCTTTTTTGGTAAAACATTGATTTTTATAAGGAATAACTTAACTAATCATGACGAATATTCCATTATTTTATTTAGAAAATTAAAATTTTTTATTGAAAAATGGTTTCTTGCCGAAAATGTAGCGATTGAATTTTTGGTTATCTTTTTTAAATGAATGTTCATGTATTTTTGAGTTCGTTTTTTAAACTTTTTTAGATAAAAATATATCTTTTTTAGTTCAAGATTCAAGTATTTGGTTGACAGTTCATGTAATTTGTTGAAAATTAATCTTTTTGTGTAGAAAATTAATATCTTTTGAGGGAAATTTTTCTAATTTGTTAAAAATTTAGCAACATGGTTAAAAGTTATACCAATTTATTTAAATTGATTTTGTTTTGTTGGAGACTCACCTATTTTGTTGGAAATTTAACAGTTTCGTTGAAGCTTTGTATTTTTTAGTAGAATTTAATTTTTAATTGAAGATTTAATTATTCGATTATTACTTACAAAATTTTTTCATCAGATAAAAGTTCGTTTTTTTTTGGTAAAACATTAATCTTTTGGTTTGACGTTTAATGATTTGGTTCAAAATGGAACTGTTTGGTCCAAAAATTATTCATTTTTGGCTGAAAATTAAACTACTTGGCTAAAAGTTGACCTATTTTGACAAAAATTCATCATTTGAAATATCGATTACCATAAATGATTATCATATTATTATTATTTAAAATTTTCATTGATTTGAGGAAAAATTAAACGACGATGAAGAAATTTAAATTGAGACGAAGAGAATGAGGAAGTAAAAGAAGGAAAGTTTTAGCTTCAGCTTGCAGTGAAAATGGAAATTAAGTGTAGGGATACTTAAAGGATGCTGAAGAAATATAGCAGAGGATATAGAATAAATAATGGATATACAAGAGAAAATGGGAATTAAGTTGAGAAAGAACTAAGGGATGGGCGTCATCGATAAATGAAGTCATGCACTTAAGGGGAAGTTGGTATATTCTGAAGATTTCTAAACATTGATAAAATTTTAATAGAAAGGAGGGAGGGGTAGAAATTAAAAATTTAAAATAGCGTTATATCATTTATCGTCCACGCGATCAGAGAAAAATTGAAACTTACTAAGGGAACCAAGGGAATAGGAAGCGACAATGTGTGACGTGATCCGAGAAAAGGGACCTACTAGGCAAAAAATCGAATTTCAGATCCTGATGGATTCCATAAGTTCATTAACTGATCTTTCTAAGGGAGTGATCAGAAATTTTTCAGCTGCATTATTTGACAAGATCTAAATTATTTAAAAAGACTCTTTTAACGCGTGCTAAGCGGCAGTTTGACGCGTACTCTCTTTTTCTCCTACTATTTCCCCCACTGCTCGCTGCGTCCACTGCGTCGAGCTCTACCTTCGATGATTACGAATACCAATTAGCCCTGATTAGCCCTGAACTGAAGATTGCCATAAACAAAAGATTATTGTTTCCCTTTTTTCCACTTTGCGTCAATGCGTTAATTTTATAATAAAAATACATGCTGGATAGCAGATATATTTACATGGATAGGGTAAGATGAGGTAAAATCGCCACTTTTGTGTTCGGTGCGCTGTGCACCATGCCTTTTTTGCGTTATTCCCAAAGTTATACCAATTCTTAAAAGATTGAACCACTGGCTGCAAAATTAAATAACAAAATTTGTATGCCATTCTCACCATCAATTAAGTGGAGTTGTTGAAAAAAAAAATTTATTTGGTTGCTTTACTCCACCAGGTGGGGTAAGACAACCAACTTGTTTTTTTTGGTAAATGATTGAGAAAAATTGTTATAATAACAATATTTATTGTTTAGGTACTGCAAATATTCGCAAAAAGCAATTAACGATAAAAAAAGAAATTTTAAATCTACAAACTAAAAATAACGCTGAGATTTTGAATCGTGGGGGGGGGGGGTCACTATCTTTTTATTGTAAAGTTGAAGATGTAGGCCTAAAATAAACACACACACGAAAAAAAGATATATATATATATAGATTTATTTAAATAAATTATAAATTAAATTATCTATCTGCACACTTAGTTGAAAAGTCAAAAATTGAACTGTTTTATTGGTGAAAAGTTTGGCTATGTATTGAAAAACGCGGAAAATTTTTATCAAATTAAGGTCCTTAGACAGTGTATTTTTAAAAAGTTTGAATGGTTTCGAAAGGACTTTATGAAGACGATTTTAAGGAATGTCGGATATGACGTAGTTATAAATCGACCCTCATGTTCTCTTGTGTCTTCTGAAACAGTTACGTAATGACTGTAAAAGAGGCCGGACATGTATACTCGGTTGAGGAAAAAGCCAAATAGAAAATTAAAAATTTTGAATATATGTACTTTCTTTAAATCGTGCTTCGATATGCAGTTACTAGGAAATCCGAAAACGTACTTAAAGATAAGTAATTCATATCAATTTTATAATTTTGCGATGAAAAAAAGCAAATTTAAACCTACAAACTAAAAATAACGCTGAGATTTTGAACCATGATGGAGGGGGGGGGGGTTAGTAACTCTCTTTTTATTGTAAATTCAAAAATGTAGGCCTAAAATAAACACACACACGAAAAAAAGATATATATATATATATATATATGCAAACATTGGTAACGAGCAAACCAATGATGTTAGTGATATTATTAGAGCAGGGCTTTACAGAAGAATTTACTTTTAACTGAAGGCTGGTGACCATTTCAGCTTGAAAACAAAAACACAAACCCAAGACGATTCTCTCGGTTCCAGTTCTACCTCCCCCCTCTCCCAACCCAACCTTATTAACTGAAGTTTTTGGTAGGACTGGCGTTATAACTACAATCTTCACCATATGACGATTTGATACTTAACTTTGACATGATTTCGACTCATAAAATAAACTTATTGGATAAAGGTATTAGTTGGGCGTATAATCTAAACAATGAATAATACAAACTACAAAATAGCCTAACAAAGGACTGAAACTTTTAACGACAAAAGGCATGCACACGAAAAATCTGAAGGTCATGTTTCAGATGACGAATGGAGACTGGGTGTTTGGAATGCTAGGGGAGTAAATTATCTCAACGTAAAAGAATTGCGTGAAACTATGGACGTGAGGAAACTAGACATTTTATGTGTGCCTGAAACAAAGAAAAAGGGATGCGAAACCAAAGACATAAAAAACGGCGTTTTGAAAGGCGGATTGGAAATTACATGGTCAGGAGTAGATTGTGAATCACATGATAAACAAAGAGTAGGTCCGATTTTGGAATGAAAGAGCAAAGCAGCAACTCGGAGACCATGGTTTCGTATCTCCCAGACTGCTGTGGGCTAGAATGAAACTAAGAATCAGAAGAGTATTTATCATATCATGCTATGCGCCAGTTGATAGTGATCATAGAGAAGTTAAAGACGCCTTCTGGGACACTTTAAATGATACGATAAATATTTGCGACCATGGGGAAAGAATAATTCTACTAGGAGACAGGAACGGAGGCGTGGGCATCCAAAATTAGGATACAGAAAGAGTATTTGGTAATTTTGGGGATTCAAGATCAAACTATAACGGAGATAAATTAGTTGGTCTATGCTTCGAAAGGGGTTTGTTTATTACAAATACTTGGTTTAGGCATAAAATTATCCACATGTACAAGTGATCTAAAGAAAATAGCCGCAGTATAATTGACTTTGTTATTGCGGATGAAAGACTAAGAGAGTTAGTCAAAGATACAAGGCTCATGAGGGGTCCTGAATGCAATACTGATCATTACCTTTTGATGTCAAAAATTAACTTAGGTCGGGGATGGAGAAAAAAGAGAACCCAGCAAGCAAAACAAATGCGAATCAAAATTGAGAACCTACAGAAACCGGATATGCGAATAGATTTCACAAATAAGATAATCGAAAGCATAGATATGGCAACATCGGAGGACCGTATAAAAAACAAAGATATAGAGGGCACCTGGACAATGTTACGGGAAATTCTTGTTAGATGTACGATCTAAGTGTGTGGTACCGCAGTTGTAGGAAGAATGTCTGGAGATGCGTGGTGGAATGATGAAATTCAAGCGGCCCAAAAAGCAAAGAGAGAAGCGTACAAGAGCACTTTGAACATCGCAGGTCTTAGCAATGAGTAAAGAAATAGACGTGGAAATGATTATGGACTCGAAAACAGGATACTCCAACGAATATTTAAGAAACGTAAAGATACAATTAGAGCAAAAGAAGAGATGAAAATACAAAACGACTTTGAAGGAAGCAGGAAACTACTTTATAAAAAAATGAAAGGAAACAAAAGTACAGAATTTGTCAACATCAGAAATAGTAGGCGGGAAACGGTATATGATACAGATGGAATACTATAGGCTTTCAGAGACTATCTTAGGAAACAATTCGAAGGTGAAGCTATAGGACACCTCAACTGCGATGTTGAACACGATGCGGTGGAAAACTCAATTGAGAAAGTCTGTGTCACTGAGGTTAGGGATATAATTAAGAACTTGAAAAACGGTAAGGCTGCCGAGGTAGACGGTATTAACGCTGAAATGCTTAAACACGGTGGCACGTGCATACCAAATAGACTGTGCGAATTGATAAATTTATGTTTCGAGATAGAAGACGTTCCAGACGATTGGAAAAAAGCGATTATCTTAACAATATATAAGAGAAAGGGAGATAAAAGCGACTGCAATAATTACAGAGGGATTAGTTTATTAAGCAACGCAAGTAAAATATATTCAAAAATACTTATTCGTAGAGTAATGAAAATAACACAAGCAGATTTGGAAAGTCCAAAGTAAGTTTATGCCAGGAAGGTCATTTACGGATCAAATATTTAGCTTAAGGTAAATAAAAGAAAAAAGTTTGAGAGTAGGAAAAAAAGTTTTCTGTGCATTTGTTGACCTAGAAAAAGCTTTTGACACGGTAGATAGAAGTAAACTTTGGGAAGTCCTGAAAGAGTATGGAGTCAATGGATGGCTCCTACAAGCTATAAAAACAATATATACAGGTAGCAAAGCGAGTGTAAGAGTGAATGGGCAACTGCGTGACTGTTTCAATATTATTTAAGGAGTTAGACAAGGATGCGTTATGTCTTCACGGTTATTTATATTATTTGTGGACAAGTGTTCAAAAATGGCTCTCTTTGACGAAGAGGGTGTGGATCTCGAAACAGTAAGGGTACGTGGGTTAGCGTTCGCAGATGATAAGTTTGTTATGGCAGAGTCTATCGAAGACTTACAAAGAATGTTGAATAAACTAGATGCAAGCATCAAGAGCATGGGCCTCAAAATTAACGCAAATAAAACAAAAACTATTGTGTTCGAAGGGAAGAGTGAGAAAACACTATGCAATATTTTATTAAATGATGAAAGAATGGAACAAGTTGATAAGTTCGTATACCTTGGTAGCTTATTATATTTGTACCGACTGTACTATATGGTAGCGAGACATGGACTTATCAAGAAAAAGATAAGAGTAAAATTAACGTAATTGACATGAGATTCTTGTGCATTATATGCGGGAAAACCCTAATGGAAAAAGTAAGTAATGAGATAATTCTAAAAGAATGAGGTGCAGAAGAGACGCTAGTAGACACATGGGAACGAAATCGGTTAAGATGGTTCGGACATGTTGAAAGAATGGAAAATAAACGACTACCGAAACAAGTGTATCAAGGTAAAGTAAATAGCAGCGTGCCCAGAGGTAGACCGCGGAAAGAATGGTCAGAATATGTGAATGCGACCCTAGATAGAAGAGATATAAGAAATCACAGAAAAACGAGAGCCTGCATAAAAAAATGCATAGACATAAAAGAAGCTAAAGAAGTATGCCAGGACAGGAAAGTTTGGCGGTAAATAGTTAATAAAACAGTGTCAGTAGAGTGAATGACGCCTGAAACAAAACACCTTGGCCGCTAATGGACCCAAGTGGGGAACCTTACATAACGACTTCGTTAGGTTCTTCGCTTGGGGTGATTGCTAGAGAGATTGATCAGCAACCTAGGTCGGAGCAGTGTTGCGGAACGAACGTGTTATTTCCTCAAATAACACGAGAATTCTGGATCAATCTGAAAATTCACTATACCTACCACACACTACTCCTTTCCCCTACCGAGTGAGTCAATGTGCACTTTCTTGGGACGACCACCTTTTGACCAACGAGATGGATTTGCTGCTTTTTCAGTTTGTTTTTTTCTTTTGCCGCAACTTTTTTCAATATTTTCTTCTCCACTGTTGTCGCTGTCGTCGATATTGTTTTCGCTCTTTTGTTAGCAGTTGCTTCCTATTCAGCGCGCAGCGCCTCCATTTCGTCTTCGTCCATCAATAACGCCGATTTTCGGCGCTTCCGGCCTCGGTTCGTGGGCTCACGTGGAGGAGCCTTTGGAAAAGGTCTGACGTGTTCCAAAGCAGCCTTAGCACTGACTTCAGGATCGTTGTTTTCTTCATCATTATTCTCCTTTTCGGCTCCATCGTTGGAATGTTCTAGACTTCTGGGTCGATTTTTGGGGCATTCGCACCCAATTGTCACACGCTGCGTTGTAGAAAGTCTTGATTCGCCCAAAGACACCCCTGTCAATAGGTTGAAGTTCATGGCTCGTGTAAGGCGGAAGCGATAAAACAATAATTTCATTATCCTTGCAAAAATCCAAAGCAGCTATGGTCATATGGGATTCGCGGTTGTCCAAAATCAAGAGGGTCTTCGAATCTGGTGCTGTGCGAGCGTATTTCTTGAAATGATTCAAGAATTTCAAGAACTGCTCTCCTTGCATCAATCCGGAAGGATTGGTTGCTCCATCAGCTCCGAAACCAGCTGCAGCAAGGACATCACCCCTGAATTTTTTTCTAGGAAATACGTAGAATGGTGGCAAGCACACACCGCCTGCAGATACAGCAAGAGCTAGAGTGACTAGAACCCCACGTTCAGCCGATGTTGCAGATCCCAGATTTCGTATTCCACGCTGTGCAAGAACTGCCACGGGTTTTCGCACTGTTGTCAGATCACTCTCGTCCATGTTCCAAATATTTGCTGACTCGATAGCAAATCTCTCGATCTCGTCCTTTAATTTCGTGAAGAACATGCTGACATTGTGCTGATTAAAAGCCGTGGCTCGACTCAGACTTGTCGCTTGTGGCCTTCGCAGCAATAAAGTTGAATGACGCATCAAGAATCTTGACAACCAACTCGAAAGCGGAAATACTTTGCCCAGGTATCTTCCATTTCCAATTTTCTTTGCCAGCGCTTCTTTTTGATCGTTGGAAAAAATCTGTTGAAGAATACACGTAATATATTGACAGTTTAACAATTACGGTCAATCTTGCTTACTGTGTGGTTATTCATTTGTTTAATCTATTGTTTGTAGAAATTATGTGACTATGTCTTTGAATTTGGATTTTACTATTAACTGTGATAATCGCATTTGAATATTAACTTTATATTATCATTTTATCTTTTGCTGTAATTCTCTGAATTTTATTTTTCACTCTATTTTATATTTCATTATTTATATAATAGGATAATTGCATTTTATTATCAATTAATAAATTGTACGTGCAATACCTGATTTTGGTGCCAAACAGAATCGCTCCTCTTTGTATTCGGCTCTGTAAAACTCCACGAGGAACATCGTACTTTTTCGTCATAGAGTTGATCGTGGCACCATTTTCAATTTCTCCCAGGGCACGTTTTATGTCGTTCTCGTCCGGTTTTGCAGTTTCCCTCTTGTAATTACGGGGCATAATGCTAAAATAGGATCATTGTCAAGTTGACTGCCATTTGGCAAGTGGTTATTTTACCCCACCTGTTGCTTGGTTATTTTACCCCACATCCCATTTTTCAGCACAATTCACATAATTATTAAACAAATACAAATATCGACGAACCGATGGTGAATTCGTGTTTATTTAGAATTTCTACTGCAAGAAAACACTGACCTGAGTTTCTCAATATCAATCGGCACTATTTGAAATAACTCTAAAGTGCTATCGATTTGCGTTGATGCTTCGCTCAAAATCTTCCTTTCGTTATGAAAGAGGTTAGGAAAATATACGCGGCACCAAATCAAACTACAAAAGATGCGTCTTACCAACGGCAATCTACCTTAAAAATGGTTGGATGTTTTTTATTTATGTATTCTTATAGAATCTAAATGGTTGTTTTACCCCGTGGCGATATTACCCTACACAGAAGATACGTGGATAGCTAAATTTGGGTAGCATAGTATAATTTCTAAAGAGAATCTCATATCGAGAAATCGTTTCCCAAATTCAATTTATAGATACATAATATTACACAAAATGAAATCAACTTGTGATTGCCATTATGTAGTTAATTTCCTCTAGAAAACTCCATTATTTCATTGGTAAACTTTTATTTGGGTGAAATGCATATCTTAAGTTCAAAGTGACACGTATGATTCTCATTATTTATGATTATAAAAGCATTATAATCGTCCGAAATTTGACACCAAAGTTTTTCAACGTATCTCCACGTTTTAAGACCCCCCAAGCTGAAAATAAAGTTTTGGCAATGGCGTCTGTCTGCTGTCCGCTAATCCGTCTCAATTCAAAAATTTTATGTACGGCCATTCGTAAAACTCAGAAAGCGGAACATTTTATTTTAATGACTTTTTTCGTTGAAAACATATCAAAGTTATAGCGTTTACAAAATTTTAAAAATCAATCGAAAATAAAAATTTCAAGCCAAATAACGCCGGATGTATCAAGAAGTCAAGAGAGAAAAACGTTGCTTTTTGAATGCCCTACAAGATTATTGTTCAAATTTTTTGAATTTTCTTAAAAGATCGAAAATTTAAATTTTGATCAAATAAAAAATGATAAAAATTCCACTTGGTGTGCAACTATTCAAGATATGAATACAGATGAATGAATAAAAATTGTTCTACTAAAAATAATCTACAAATTTGTTATTACTAATTTTTGATAGGGTGCGCATTTTTTTTATTCGTAAAAAAATACACACAAAAAACCAAAATAAGATTTTTTGGCAAGCGACACAAACTACTAAAGTTGTTCAATTGAGAAAGAGCAACACATTATTCCTAAATCATTCTTTAATAGGATGCATAGTTTTTATTTTAATCGTAAAAAATAAAATGCAAAATTAAAAAAATAAATGTTTGAAAAAACGAAATAAGCTAAGAAAAAAATGAGGGAACAAAAATTGCCAAAACACATCTACAAATTGGTAGAAATTACTTTTTAATAAGAAGCATAATTTTGGTTTCAATCGTAAAAAATTAAATAAAAAATTACAACTAAACATGTTTGTAAAATGATAAAAGGCACGAAAATAAATTATAGGCAAATTTGTTTTTAAAAAAATAGATACAAACTTTTTATAATTAACTACTTTCTCATCATTCATGACTAAGAAAGTATTGAAATTTTATCAAAATTAACAGCGTAGTTTTTGAAAGGATCTCCACGTTTTGATACACCATCTGTCCGTCCGTAAGCACGATAACTCTCAAAAATTAAGGGATCAAATCAAACTCTGGCACACTTTTTTGGGTTCTAAAAGAAAGAACGAGTTTGTTCACTGCCATACTTGACTAACGGTTACGGTTTTATCCATCTAAAACATTATTCAAAAATAGAATATTTCGTTTTATGTCAAACGAAGTCGGATACGTGAAAACAGAATAGAATTATATTTCAAACCCTTCAAAATATCTAACATTTTTATTTTAACTATTTTTCAATAGT
This sequence comes from Belonocnema kinseyi, assembly GCF_010883055.1. Classification (NCBI taxonomy): domain Eukaryota; kingdom Metazoa; phylum Arthropoda; class Insecta; order Hymenoptera; family Cynipidae; genus Belonocnema; species Belonocnema kinseyi. The sequence continues at coordinate 106,236,719 of NC_046661.1, read as the reverse complement.
ACTTAAGGCTGTTGCTCTTGGTGGTTCGGAACCCACCTTTAACTGTAGGTCCCCCTTCCACCACCAAGTAAGTGTGTGGAGGGTGTGTAAAGGAATAGAGAAGGTGTAAGAAAAATGTAAACCCTTAGGGGACACATTCGAAGCTTCCATTCCATACTATAGTATATATATAGCATATAACTATAACTTGATATTATAATACTTGATACTATAAAAGAATCAAAAATTAGAATTTTGAGCCAAACGCCATGAGATGGGAAAAAGGTTCAAAAAGGAGTTGCAGTTTTTAAAAATTTCTACAAAATTGATTTAAACCATTTTTGATAGGACTTGTCGTTTTGATTTTATTTATCGCAAATATTTAAAAATTCAAATTTTGACCTAAACGACGCGAAATATGGGAACACTTCTTTGGATGAATTTCACCGTTTGAAATTTTTACATTATTTATTGAAACCACTTTTTGGAAGAACTCTTCGTTTATCATTTAGATTTTTAAATTGAGATACAAAAATTTTAAATATCCAAATTACGTTAAAAGACGCGAGATACGTAACAGTTTTAACATAACAAAGCAAGTAACACAATAATGTATAAAGAAAAAATTATAGTTTTTTTAGGCGCATGCCAGTTTGCGAGAAATTTGAAAATTTAATTTTTAATTTCAATTGATAAATTATTAATCAAAAATTCTACATCGCAGAAAAATATACGCGAGAACTGGAACTTGATTACCGGACCGTAAATCAGAGAAGATGATATGGGGAAACACGGTCGAACTGTAAGAAGTGGGGGTCAGAATTCTCCTCTGAGAATTCCCCTACGTTCCGCTGCTTCGAGTTCGAGATTTCTTCAGTCACTCGCTCTGTAAAAGGAGGACGGTCTCTAAGGACGGTTTTCGGCCCAATTTAAATTTGGCCCAAAAAATTAGAAAAAATTATACAGTATCTACTAACAGTAAGAAGTCAATTCCACATTAAACGGTCCATCGTCACCCCCCCCCCCCCCCCCCCCCCCCCCCCCCCCCCCCTATTTACCCCAAGCACCCTTTACAAAAATAAAAACTTCACCGCTTCTATGCAGTGTTCTTGGGAAAAGAACCCAATAACACATATCAAGAAAAATACATATATAGGTTCTTGGGGTCGCTGATATCGAATCCAAGGTCCTTTGACCTCCATCATATCAGATTCTAGGTCATTTGAGGGTCAAGCAGTAGAAAATGCGATAAAAAAAATACAGAAAAATACATACATAGGTTTTTGTGGTTGCCGATTTCGAATCACAGGTCCATTGACCTCTACCGTATCAGATTCAAGGTCACTAGAAGGTCAAACTGCAAGAACCTGATTCAAGAGAATGATAACAAATATTTTATTCAAAGTATGCGCCCTCGCTGGCTACACATTTTGTCCACCTCTCAGGCAATTTATAGATACCTTTCCAAAAAAA
>NC_046661.1:106232042-106235167 GCF_010883055.1 Belonocnema kinseyi | reverse complement strand
ACGCCAATTAGCACAAATGGTAAGTTCCGACAGTGCCTACAAGTGTGCCTACTGGCCGCTAGATGGCAATACCGGTTTCATATGTATACACCTGGTATAACTCATGAAGTATTTCTATCCCCAATAATGAAGGAATAATTTATTGTTTGAATACATGCAATGAATTATTAAAATTAAAAAAATCTATTTTTACTTACAAAATTAAAGTATTATTAGAAAAAAGAAATTAAAAAAAATCAAAATGAACTTATAATATGAAATTGTTTCAGTTTCCCCTGAAACTCCTTTCACTGTGTCTCCTTTTTTTTTCCTTTTCCTAGTGTCTCTCTTTCTCTTCCGAATGTATCGCGACGATGGGTACTGTGTAGGGTTCGCAGTGCAAACCTTGCATCTCGTTGAAGAAGACTGTACCGCCAGCGCTCGACTCGGTCAAATCAATAGGTCCCCCGACTACAGGGTTAAGGGGCTGGGTGCAAAGCTTGTGATAGCTTGTGCGAGGTCCTTTCCAGCAGGGGGTTTGCCATGGCTTGTGCTTTGGAAAATTTTGAGTAGAGTTTGACTGTGGCGCATACGTTGGGAAATTTGTAGTTAGGGTTCCGCCTTTGCTGCTACTTTGGGAAATTGGGAGTGCGGGTTCCCAGGTGAAAAAGTTATATACATTTTATATCTAGTGGATAAGATAATGATATTTTTTATTTGTTTTATGGACTTTTATATGTAAAGCAAATAAAAAATATCAGTATTTTGTCCACTATATATAAATTGTATATTACTTTTTTCACCTGGGTTAACTGTAGCGCACAATTTGTTTACCGTAGCGCAAATTCTGGGAAATTTGAAGTAGCGGGTCCGCCGTGACTGGTACTTTGGAAACTTTGGCGTGGTAGTTCAAACTGGTGCGCACTCTGTGAAATTTGCGGAAGAGCGGCATTAAAATGACTATAATAACGATTAACAAAAACTAAAAATACACATAAATCACTATTGTGCATATGCCACAAATGTCTTTAGATAGCAAGTCAGACTTTTATAATATATAGAGCGCCTTATGTCTAATATAATCTTTCAAAGGCCAGGGTTTTTTATTATAAAAATTAAATTATTTATCATAACAGCAACTTGCTACCGATAACTGCTTATTAAAAACATTGTTAATGACAATAACAATAGCGAGTTATTGCCACACTTTCTTGGTGAATTGTAACCACTTAGAAAACTGCAACTTGATGGAGCAGACAAAATTATCTCTTCCGATAAAAAATAATGATATTTTAAATTTGTTTATAACATTGCTTTCCACCATAAAAACATTTAACATTAACATTTGTTTAGCTATTTATTATAATTTATAATTAATTGGAAATTTGGTTGATGAGAAAAGCATCTTTGGAAAAAATAAAATGACATAATTGGTTTATTGGAATATTTATAATAGTGGTGATTTTTAACTAATGGTTATTTTCCATTCCTAACACTACTTCTACGAAATATTTAGACATTTTTAATCAAGATGAAGTTCTTTGTTTTGGTTGAGCAATGTCTGAAAGAAATTGTTTATATTAATTGTTTATAACGATTAACCTGAATCTTAAGCCTAATATTCATGATCCTGAAGTATATCTACAATAATTCGAATAGATAACGTCTTAAGTCTTTTCTTCGGAGAAAAGAATATTCGTGAAATGACCAAATTTGACGTTTTATTTATTTAAATAATAAATGTCACAGAGTGAATTAAAAAAATCGGACCTGGTGACGTTCTGCAGAATTTAATTCTGAGAATTAAAAAAACATCAAAATTGGTCAAGAATTTTAGGCTGTAGTGGATTATGAACAGTACGTTCCCGATTCCTTCCACTGTGCGGCGCCCTGGATATAATAACAAGAAATAAGCCTGATGGCTGTCGCCCCCAAGGGTGGACAATCAAAATACTGTAACTTCAGGCTTTGTCTTGCAGGGCAAGAGAAGCAAACTACAACTTGAAAGAATAACATCCGAAATTCCAACCAATGCCATACAGACCAAAATTATTTCGAAAATAAAAGAAGCTTTGCTTATACGTTACCGCTAAAAATAATTTTGTTGAAACACATACAATTAAAAAATGTCTCTGTAGTCAATCTTGAATTAAGTATATTAATTAATAATATGTCTTACGGCGAGAAAATTTCCCTGCATGAAAATGATTCCTCCAAATTGTACACTGATGTTGCCTTTATAGAAAATTATTCTGCTTTTAATAGAAAATTTACAACTTAAAAAAAAGATTAATAAAAATTATTAGTTATTAGTTATTAGTTAATAATTTGGGTCTGATGGTGGGTGGGAACTTAACTCATTATAGCAGCTTCGCTTTTGTTTGTACACGCCTGCGTGACAACCGCCGATCCCGCGCACCCCGCGCAGCTACTGTTACACGTACCTGTGGCGCGGCGTCAATTTTCGGAAGGGCTATAGAAGGGAGGGCTATTAAGGGGTTTCACTGTACTTATTTTATTCTTATTATAAGGGCGGTTTTTTGACCCAATTTATATTTAGCGCAAAAATTTTGAAAAAATGCCTACAATATCTACTGACAATAAAAAGTCAATTCCACATAAAACAGACCCCCTCATCCGTCTATTCACTCCAAGCACTCTTTAAAAAAAATAAAAACTTCACCACTTCTATGCAGTCTTTTTGGGAAAAAACGAAATAAAAAAATTAAGAAAAATAGATATATAGGTTTTGGGGTCGCTGATTTGGAATCCAAGGTCGGTTGATCTCCATCACATTAGATTCAAGGTCATTCAAAGGTAAAACTTCAAAAAATCCGATAGAAAAATCCAGAAAAATACAAACATAGATTTTTGGGGTCTCTAATTTGGAATCAGAGGTCCGTTGACCTCCATCATATCAGATTCAAGATCATTTGAAGGTCAAACTGCAAAAAACCGATAGAAAAATCCAGAAAAATACATTTTCTTTCAGCTCTACCATGGTAGAAATTCGTTTAAATTAGCTTTAAGTTAACCTTAACTTGACCGGTATTGCCATTTAGCGGCCAGTAGGCACACTTGTAGGCACTGTCGGAACTTCCCATTTGTGCTAATTGGCGTATTGTCATCTGTCAACAATATCCAAT
>NC_046661.1:106213414-106231942 GCF_010883055.1 Belonocnema kinseyi | reverse complement strand
GGCGCATACTTTGAATAAAATATTTGTTATCATTCTCTTGAAATAAATGTGTTTTTTTCTTGAAAAAATACCGGTTTCATATGTATACACCTGGTAAAATACTAGTTTTAACCCTATATAATTTTTAAGAATAATTTTTTAATAATAAAAATAATAAAAGACTTCTCAGTTTAGTTTTCAATTATCCATTTAAAAATTATTTTATATAAATTTATAAAACAACCATATTAGAGACTCATCACGAGAAATATTTTTAAACCGAATTTCGTCAATCCCAAGGGCAAGAATATTCACTCTCAAAATATTGAGTCACACTAGTCCAAGATCAAACGGGATCTGCGTAGGGACCTCGGGAAAATATCAGTCGAGAATACTGAACATTACCTGATTAAATATTTTTGAAGAAGCACATACTCCTCCAACGAAGAATTGAACCGCTGGTGACCAAATGGGGACATGGCCGGATTCAGCCTGAAAAATATTGTCCTGAGTGTCAATTTTAAAAATCTTTCTAATTTCAATTTTAAAGACTGATACTTGTAGAGAATTTCAAGGGGCATCTTTCTTTCCTCTTGCAAAATTTATAGGTTTTGTAGTTTTTGAGGTAATTGGTAAAAAGTGGATTTTTTGAAAACGAAAAATTCCAATCTTTTTTCACTACAACTCGCGTTAATTTAGCCAATTTTTATCATTTCCTGATTTCCCAAATACAAAGTACGTGTTTAAGTCTTCTGAAACTATCTAAGAAAGAAAAACGAAAATATTGTAATAAATAAAAAAGTTATTAATTTTTTTTGAGGCAATGCAAAACTCATGAATTTTAACCTTCAAGCGCCCCGTTTAGCTGACGAATTTTAAGCTACGGAAATCTTTCAGTGAGAAAGTTGTTCATTAAGGTTCAAAGAAGTTTTCTGGAAAGTTTTAGATCAATTGGGTTAATAGTTCAAAAATTATGAATGTTTTAAAATCCAAGCAGTAATCTTGACGCTGCCCAAGAACGTGCCTGGCCGGCTACGTACGCGCTGCAGCGAACGACGTGAATATTAAGTCAATCTTACCAAAACAAATGCACAACAGTAACACCAGATATTATCATTAAAATAATTTATTTATTAAACATTTAACATATAATATTATGCATATTATTGAACAAGAATAAATTAATCAAACAATATTTTATTAGAAACTACTTTTAGTCATTTTCGTCACTCTCTTCAGTTTCTTCGGCATCTGGATTCTGAGTTTGTACTTTTAAAAAATATGATTCGAAAAATTCTTTTTCTTTAGCGCTTAAATACTGGAAGAGATTTTTTACATCTCTTATTTTGGCAGCTTTTAATCCAATTCGGGGCGGAGGACTTTTCGAAATATTTTCTAGTTTAAGCGTATGTTTAAAGAAAAAAGTGGTTGGATTTTGTAACTCATATTTGTCAAAAACATCCACTCTTCCATCAGGAAAAACATGCAAAACGAACGCTTTGCTGATTTTGAAATTTTTTGGCTTTCGTATTTTGCCTTTGAAACATTTTTCAAAATCCCGCAGAAGATCTTCACACTTCTCGACCATTGTGAATGAAGGTGAACGAGCATGGCGAATCATTTCTACATATTCAGCTTCAGTTTCAATTCGTTCTAATTTTTGCAGCTTTTGCGAATATGTGCCAAAATTCCTATCGCACTGGCAATAGGAATGGCCTCGAACTGGAAACACATATTTATTCTCGCTTTGCAAATAAATGAACAAAAAAAGAACAAAAAATGAAACACTGTGTAGTTTTTATTTTGTCCCGGACATGAGTCTGAAAATAATGTTATGCTGTTCAACTAGTCTTTAGAAAATTTTTTTAATACCGCGTAGTTGATAAAACTAAAAACAGAGTTAGCACCTTTCTTTACAATTCCCTCAAGAATAGGGAACATGTAACTCTGGTTCGCAGTATGTATATGTACGTTAATAGAAAAAGCCATGCTAAACGTAGGTAAAACTGCGCGGACACGAGTATTTTTGGTAGTGACAAATTCTGTGCAAAATCGAATTCACAGCATAGATTATTATTTTCAGAGAGTATGTTCTTTTTTAACTTCAAATAAATGTCAGCATTTTTTTTGTGATTAATTACTTCTTCGTTTACCTATCCATTTGTCTCGTTTTTGTAGCAAGTATGGCACACGTCAGTTCTAGGTAATTTAAAACTGAAGCCAACATTTCGGTTAAAATACTTAAAATAAACGGTTTGACTTATTGTCTATTTAGCCCCCGTTTTTTTGTTTATAATATTTTCCGAATAATTTGTAAAGTTCTACAAGATTTAATGAAGGATTATCAAAATATTTTAGGTTGGTAGAATTTCGTTTGTAATTTGAACTGTGATGTGGAATTGATTCGCAATGCTCTTCAATCATTTTTTTTTTAATTTTCTATTAATTTAAGACAACTTTCGCGTACTCCACCTGCCAAATTTTTTAAAGGCTGCTTATTTAAAATCTTGTTTTGAACATTTTCAACTCTTCTTTTGCCCAAACATAGAGAAGCATAAAAAAATTTCTTACAAATCGGAACATTTTCTTCGTCAGTAGGAAATATATATATCCCATGAATTAACCGTCCTAGTTTTTCACCTGCATCCGGTTGGATAGGATCCTTGCATTTTAACAATCCTCTGAGAAACACATTTTGTTCATTATAGTTCTCGAGATTCCAAAAATTGGTATGTACTTTTTCATGTTGCAAATTTGAAAATTTTTGTTAACATTTCTCTCCACAGCAGGATTTAATAGGTTTGAAAGATTTCTCTGGGATTAGAAAATCTTTAGCAATACCGTCTTTTTCAGTTTTAGACTTTGTAATGTATTCTATTCCCTAAAGAAATAACAAATAATGCTGTTAACTTCGTCATTAAAAATTTAAAATAATTACTTTAGACTATCTACATATTATATATAGTTCGGTAAAAGAATTATTTAAAAAATCAAGAATAAAAAAAGTCATAATTCTAGTTCTTTTTCTACCATGTTTCATTTTAATATCTTTTCCTTTTTAATTAATATTCTCAAAAATCTCAATAATCTCAAAAAAAATGCTTTTCCAACTATTATAAGAAACAATCACTTCGCTGATTCTATGCTTTATTTGTAGAATTTCATAGAAGATGACAAAAAAAGTCACTGTTGTGCATTTCTTTTGGTAAGATTGACTTGGCCTTCACGTCGTTCGCTGCAGCGCGTACGTAGCCGCCCAGGCACGTTTTTGGGCAGCGTCAAGATTACCGCTTGGATTTTAAAACATTCATAATTTTTGAACTATTAATCCAATTGATCTAAAACTTTCCAGAAAACTTCTTTGAACCTTAATGAACAACTTTCTCACTGAAAGCTTTCCGTAGCTTAAAATTCGTTCGCTAAGCGAAGCGCTTAAAGGTTAAAATTCATGATTTTTGCATTGCCTAAAAAAATTAATAACTTTTTTTTTTATTACAATATTCTCGTTTTTCTTTCTTAGATAGTTTCAGAAGACTTAAACACGTACTTTGTATTTGGGAAATCAGGAAATGATGAAAATTGGCTTAATTAGCGCGAATTGAAGTGAAAAAAGATTGGAATTTTTCGTTTTCAAAAAATCCACTTTTTACCAATTATCTAAAAAACTACAAAACCTATTAATTTTTGCAAGAGAAAAAAAGATGCACCTTGAAATTCTCTACAAGTACCAGTCTTTAAAATTGAAATTAGAAAGATTTTTAAAATTAAAACTCAGGACAATACTTCTGATGCTGAATCTGGCCGTGTCCACTTTTGGTCGCCAGCGGTTCAATTGTTTCTCATCATTTTAGAAGCAATTAAGTATTTCTATCCCCAATAAGGAATTTATAATATGAAATTGTTTCAGTTTCAAATAAAACTCCGTTCACTGTGTCTCCTTTCTTTTTTTTCCTAGTGCCTATCTTTCTCTTCCTAATGTATCGCGATAAGGGGTACTATGTAGATTTCGCAGTGCAAACCTTGCATCTTGTTGAAGACTGTACCGCCAGCGCTCGACTCGGACGAAAAAATAGCCCCCCCCCCCCTCCGGCGGCAAGGTCAAAGGGCTGGATTCGAACCCTGTGATTGCTTTTAACCCAATCACTGACATTACTAGAAACACTGGCAAGATCAGTCTAGTTAATAAGAGCAACAAAATGGCGCTGTCCTGGTAATAATAGGTGAAATCATGGTGCAGTCGTGGAAATGTAAATACTGTTCGAAATATTAAAAATGGAAGACAGTTCAGTCAATGAATACAAGACTGCAGATAAGTCCAATTATCAAAGGAAAATCCAGTCCAGCCAACTAAAGGCAATGTAATGGGACTACCCGTGCAATGTGAAGATTTTTCAAAATAATCAAGGCAAAAGACATTCTGGGCTACCAAAGATATTTTGTATTCCAGATTATTAAGACAAGACTATAGGTCAATCGAACCAACAAAGGCAAGACATGTTATTAGTCCAGTCAGTTAAAACAAGACTATAAATCAGTCCAACCAAAATATCTTTGGTAGTCTAACACACCTCTAACAGAAAGGAAAATTTAATAAAATTATCTATAGTTAATGAGATTGCAGATGAACGGATAACTTAAAAAGAGTTGGGAATATTTATATCGTGAGTGACTCGTTTACGGGCACAAGCAAAAATAAATATTGAAGAAAAGTAATAGAAAATTAATAAGGTTCAAAAGTTAGCAGGAGGTTTTACAGAAAGGGAAATCATAAGCGAAGCATAGGGAGGGTAAGAGAAGCTAACGAAAGAAAATATTCAGGATGAGAGACAAAGTGAAGTAAAGTCAGAAATAAAATATAAATTGAAGAATATTGTTTTCAACGCGAATTGAGCAGTATAGCAGTACATATAATGGAAAATAAGAAACGGAAAAATCGTAGTTAAAAAAATAAGTAATAATATAGAATAAAGAGATGCAAATTCTAGGGAATAAGACAATTAGTTTGGGAAGCCACAGATAATATTTGATGAAATTTGTTGATAATGAAATTATTTTTCGTTTGTGTTTCCTCATTTACAAATCAAGACATATTGCCAAATAATGCACCATAACATAAAATGCTAAACGAGACACTACCCAGTGGTCTGTGTTATCCCCTGCAATTTTCAAATAAAGCTCGTTGCACATAATCTACACATTGAGCGCGGTAAATGGAAGTTGCTAATTGATAAAATGAGAGGTTTTATTTCACAATTTGTACAAATATCGACTCTGAACAATTTCATTATAAAATGAATTTGTAATTGTATTTCCGATATTTATTCTAAAAAAATAATGAAAAATGTTGCGCTTCAGTATGTTTTTATGTTGTCTGACAAAGTTGATTTAAATACAGAGATTAAAGCTGATTTCCATAATGCATTTTAACCATTTATTCAGATTCTAACCGAAGAATTATAACTTCGTTAACTAAAACTGACATCTACTGGAATCAAGTACGATCGCATAATCACTTTAAAAGTGAACGTAATTGGAAACAACGAAATCCAGTTTACGAATTGCATATAAACGTGATGCTTACGTGATACGTACTGCATAGTTAAAGTTACAAGTATCCACTTCAGCATGACCTAGTTAATAGTTACGACAATTCATTAATTTTACACTTTCTAAAAATTAAACGAAGTTGCGGTTGTTGAAAAAAGCCTTGTTCAATATTATAATTATTATTTTATTTATACTAAAAAATGTATAATATTTTTCTAAAGAACAATTAACGGGTTATTATCGAAATAATGACAAGAAGAATACTACGGTCGGGTGGCTCCAAAAATTTCTGTTTAAAAAAAAAAATATATCTGTGGGTTCCGTAAGCCCGATGAAGTAAAAAAACGTTCTTTCTATAACAAAAAAGACTTGTAAACTTTATTTAAGGTCGTTAATATTAGGTGAATGGAGCTCAAGCTCAACATTTATCTTTACGATTAGCGATAGAATACGAAACAAAAATTACTTTTTAAATATCACTTCCATAAGTTCACCTTATATGGTCCTAAAAACATAATTAATGTTAGTCAGCAAACAAACTTTTTGGATAATCCATTATCAATTTTAATAACATTTTCTTTAAATATTGCTAGAATTTTTTTGTTTTATCGCACTTACATTTTCATCTATTTTTCTCTTGGAGTGAGGTAATTATTATTGAAATTAACTAAAAATAATTGTTCAAAAAAATTATTATTGTTTATAACCACGTTCTCCAGTAGTATTGGTAAATGGTTGCTGTTTTTCCTGAAAGTTTTTATTTTTTATCCACTTTTCATTTTGATCAACGCAATCATTAATGAAATTCAACAAATATATTTTCTTACAAAAATTATGTATAATGTTTATAACTATCTTTTTCTATGTTAATGTTTAAAAGTTGCGAGTTTTTTCTGAAATATTCAGTCTTTCTTTGACTTCTTAGAAAGAACAAATAATAAATAACAATATTAATAATATTAACATTAATTTAAATAAACAGACTCCCCGTGTAGAAATTGCCCTGATAGTCATTATAATATTGGGGCTTTGTTAGGGGCCCCAACAGATTACCTTTATTACGGTTGCCCCCATCAGGACCTATTATTGTCCGAATATGGCAACCCTTTTAATTGAGATGACTTCCATAATGAGCCCCATATGGTGGTCCTGGACAGGATCGCCTTAGACCTTAAATAATTTACGTCATTTCAAAAATGTTTTAATACCAAAAAAAAATGAAAAAATTTGAAATGCTAACATTTCACGCGGAAAATTAGATGTATGAAATTCTCGAATTATGCCGGACCTGCACTCATTCGTTCTAGCTGTGCGCGCTCTGTGAATGACACTTATAGGTTAGGTGACTCCGGAGAGTCGTGGGACCGGTACCTCCAGAGAAAAAGGTTTTCTCTAAGTAATTGAAGGTGTTGCTCTTGGCGGTTCGAAACCCATCTTAAACTGTAGGTTCCCCTCCCTTCGCCTAGTAAGTGTGTGGGGGGTGTGTAGAGCAATAGGGAAGAAGGTTGCTAGAAAAATTAAACCCTAAAAGGACATATTAGAAGCTTTCATTCCACTTAGGATAGGCGATCGCTACTCTTGCGATTGCAGCATTTGCTGCCAGTTTTACACTCTTTAAAAATCACTTATTTTGCGCACGTTTATAACAAGTAGCTAGCTTCACTCATTATATAAATTCTAAACCTCTTAATTTTTGCATTTAAAAAAATACAAAAACACAAAATGGAAAGTCTGGAATTCTGGACCACCCTAATTTATCGATTAACATTTACCAATTCCCCAGGCACCTAGAAGTTCCCCATGATATTAGCATGGGGCAAATTTTGCGAAACGGTTTGACTTCTTTGACTTGCAACTTCTAGATTTTGGATACAACTTTTCTCCTTAATTGACTAAAAGATCTATCTTTTTCGAGAATTAAAGTATTTTGTTGAAAATAATTGTGCTTTGCTTCATTTTAACTGTTTCTGATTTAAAATTTGCGTCAGTCAATACATCAACAATTACGTTTTTTCTAAGTTCATCTCTTTAAGTTGAAAATTCGGAAAGAGTAGTTTAGGAGTAAAGCAATTTGCTATCTAGTAATAAACAGTGAAATTTGACAATACGCTTCTCCCTCAAAATGTCTGACGGTACTTTTTAATGATCCCTAAATAATTTCACGAAGAAATGTAGTTGTGAAAAATCGCATTAGATAGGATATCGTCACAGAGACTTAAAACTCATGAACCCTGATAAAGAAGATTAAATGGTTCAAAATTTCAACAAAAAAAAGAAAGTCTGATTATAAAGGGGCTCAAATCAGTCAAAGAGTACCTAATCTGCAAATTTTAAAACTTCTTTGGTGTTCTAGATCTCAGGAGTAGGACAAATGCCTCCCCTCCTAGATTCGTCCTTGCGAGTGGAAGCAAAATATTTCCAAAAAAATTAAATAAGGACTGCCCTAGCATCCAAGTCAAGATAGTGTGGCAGACATGACACAGTGTGCGGATTCCATTCGCACACCGGATGTGTGGTATAAAGTGTGGAGAATAGTTGGCAGGCAACATACCGCGCTATGGTTTGGCGGTTGGCATTAGGCCAAACCCTCCGTATTATATGAGGATTAGTATGCCTCATACAGTATAATTACATTGGTACCCTCTTCTCTCACTTTAGTTTCGGCGTGGCATCTCATCCGTTCCTCTCTTTATCACACGCCCTGGCCGACCTGGCGTACGTGCGTGCAAATGCGCTTTTCCCGTATTTGCATCGTGTTATAAAGGCAGTAAACTTGTCAAAATGCCGTTTCTACCTCGATCTCTCGTTCCAAAGCATTGCTTACGCCCCATTCGAAATTGCATACCGATAATCCAGGTTTAGTTAAACGTGCCGGAAAAATTACTAATAAAAAGAGAAAATCGGGTAAATACGCCGTTTTCAAGCGAACGCAAACACTGAAAAAGGCTACTTTATGTATAAACGATGGCAATTTGCAACTACCAAAGTTCATATAGAGATTAGGTGAGTAATAAAAATATGAGTATAACTGGAATACAAAAGCTGATTAATTGAAACTTATATGTATTATCTAAAAAAATTTGTCAAAATATATTTTAAATATATTGCAATCAATTTTATTTAATACCTGCTTGGTTTCATTACTTGAAGTTATTTCAGATTCTATATTTTACACTTCGAAAATTAGAAATACGAATAATCCCTTTTACCCGGGTAAAAATGCTTCGACTTCAGTTTGACATGGTTATGTCTTGAGTTCGTCTCCACGACATCGATGTCTGGTTGTATTTGAAAACTGAGGCAAGACATAGGCCCTTGTCTTAATTTTATGGTCATGATAGGTAAGACGGCGTTTACTTGTCTCATTTAGAGTCTTGTATTGGCTAAGAGGACTCTTACTTGTCGCGAGACAAGCCTTGCCTTGGCTGAGCTGTTCGAATCTTTTTCGACTCAGAAATGAGATTAAAATTGACGAATGAAATTTTTACGATTATTAAATTAGTTATTTTTAATTAAAAGATTCAGAATCTGTCGGCCTGAGCGAGTATAACCCTTGAAGATATTCTTCAAAAAAATAAAATGTCTTATAAGTTTTATTAACACATACTTTTTGTTTATTAAAATCAGTTCAGCTATTTTCGAGAAATAATACTTTTTTATTTTTCTTTCTACCTCTATAAATTAAAAAAAATCCGATTTCAAGGTTCGAGTTTTGGGATATTTTATGTCATGAGGGCATGAACTTCGGAATTAATTTAGGTCTGATACGGGTGCAACATTTATATGATCAGTTTTCTAAGCGCTTTACAGATTTTTTACATTAAAAATAATAATTTCCAAGTTGCGCGCGCATCAGACTCTTTTCATTCACTTAGGCAAATATCACCATTGCCATTCAGTTTTAATTTACAAAAACTCATTATATTCCTTGAAAGGAAATTTACAAGGTTTTTTTTTTTAAATTATTTTATTTGGCAATAATGTGTGCAATTCTTATAAGTCAGCCATTTTTTTAATTGAGAAATTGGCAAGATAATGTTTGCTCAGAATGTGATAAACAAAATTTTAAACTACCTTTCGTGAAATAAAATGAACTTTTGTAAATTAAATTTAAATGAAAGCAAGAACTCTTGCATAGAGCGAAACAAAGAAGATAACTATGCAAATGGATACATTTTAAAAAGAATTAAAGACTTTACCTATTATTTTATTATTTACACTTATTTTTCACTTCAAAAATGTGTCGCAATAATCCATAATTCTATTTTTATTAATTTCATAAATCAAGCTAAATATGAATTAATTTTTTAATTTGAGGTACACCCAGAATATCCTCAATAAAAAAATTGTTAAAAAAAACCTTTGCGAATTGAGAAACTTGTACTTTTTAAATACGCTTACGCGGCTCAATTAAAAGTTTCGAATTATGTAATAAAGTATGGAAAATATTATACATGTTTAGCGTTAGCGCCTTTCGTTGGAACCTAGTATAAAACAAAAATAATTTTAATGTGGAATCATTAAATTTAGAAAAAAAAAACTTAAAATTCCTAGAAATGTTAGGCCATATTAAGTTCCTTCAATAGAAATTAGCATTTTGAACAAAAATTATCATCAAGATTTTCCATTTTCAAGAATTTGATATTATATTAGCGTGTAACACCGGAAATGGATATTTTAAATAAAAAATTTCGAATTTTCTAACGTTTCTTACCGGAAGATGAGTTTTTAAACGAAAATCAATGGATCGTAAAGGCCATGACTTGATAACAATTTTAGCTTTCTTTAGGGTTCCTCATCAAAAACTTATCTTTAAAAACAAAAATCAATACAGATCGAACATTATTTGAAATTTTTAAATAGTTTCAGGTTGTATTAACGTTTTTCCTAATGAGTCGGTCATTTTTAAGAAAATTAAATAAATTTTGAAGAAAATTTGCAAATAAAAACAATTTTCTGCTATATCATGTTATGTTTTCGCCTGGAATTACTGGTATTTTCAAAATAAAATTATTAGATTTTTAAGGATATTTGAAATTTTTCAAGAAGCTTAAGTTACTTTGGCGCCTTGCACATGCCATTTTTTATTTTATTTGTTTATTTTTTATTAAATAAATAAAATTACAAGCTTGAACAATTTCGGAATATGATAGTGCTTCTTGTCGGAAATTAACATTTTTTATTCGTCAATTATAAGATTTCAAAGAAGATCCATAATGCTTATATTAATTATATTGTGCAACCGAATAATTATATAAAATAAAATAAATTGATTTTCTGAACCTTTTTTTAACCACCATAACTTTAAAGAGAGGAACTCCTTGCTTCTAAATGCTATGCAAAATATTTTAATCTGGCAGAATGTGCAGGAATAATAATGGCGCATTTACACTATAATGGTTGTTTCAAAAAACAGCGTGTAATACACAATATTGGAAAACGCCACCTTTTTTTTAAAATATTTTTGAAAAGTCCGTGCCAATGCAAGAGGGCAAAAAATATTTTTTATATCACTTTTTTTAATTTGCAATTGTTTAAATCTGTTGTTGTTTACGAGAAAAAACAGGAAATTCAATTTTGTGAAATCATAGTCCTGGCCATAACAGTTTTTAGCCGACATAAGATTCACAAGATATATTCATTATACCAGTATAAATTCAAAAGAAAATTGGAAAAAAATGTACGTGCAGCTTTTGTGAGAAAATCGACTTTAACTAATTTTACAAACCCCCCTTCCTCTCCATTGGGTTATTATGAACCTTTATATAGAATTTCCCGGTGGATTTAGAAAGAAGATAGTAAATGCTATTGAAATCAGGAAAGAAACGATAAAAATGTCAAGTAAGTCAAGATATAAAGAAATTTAATGAAAAAATGTTTTTTTAACAAAGCGCAACAGTCAAATACGCATAACATTGTAAACCATTTTTTTCAAATCATAAAAAATACGTATTATCTAATTTGCTATGAAAAACAACATCTTTCGTCTCCGAGAGATTCTGCAACTTCAAGTGCAGAAACTGCTTGATTTTAATTGGTTTCAGTCATTAGATTTTAAAGTAAATGTAAAATTTTTGTATAATTTTAAATTATAATCTCTTTTTTCAAAGAGTTTGTACAATTTTAAACAATGGTTCGTTATGATAGTATTTTTCGTTTAAACGTTATTTTGTTGATAAAGAGCAAATAATTTTCAGAAATATTCACAATATTTAAACAAAAAAACAGAATATTTTAGTATTTTCCATCTTGAATAGCTTATACCAAACAAAGATCATTTGAATTAAAAAATTGAATTTACTATTTTGAACAACTTGAGATTATGTTTGTGTTTTTCGTTGGAAATTTGTCTTTTCTTTTAAATACAACGATTATTTTCCATTAATTCAGATAATAGGTACTACAAAATACAAACATTTTGTAGTAATAATTTTATATTTTAATGTTTGAATTAGATTAGTGTAACAAAATTGGTCCTCAGTATTTAAGGATATATTGTAGCTTGGAATCCTTTGATCAAAATTTAATTTTAGATGGGCTATTACTATAATCTGTGAGGTTATTAAATAAATAAAATCTAGAAAATCTTTTTAAGATATTATTCTTATTTTATTACTATTTTGACTCATTTTTCACATATGAAATCGGAAGATAATTTAACACATATTCAATACATTTTCCATTTGAGATATACAATTTTTAAGTATTGTTATATTATAATAGAATTTTTAAAAAATATTTATTAATTTGAAAAAGTGTCTTCATTTTTCACCTAATGAATCTTTAAGCGAAAATTTAAAAAAATAATTTTGTATTGAAAAATTTCAAATTCCAGGTTTTAATTTCCGTCAGCTGTATCCTCACTCAGGATGAAAAATCAATGACTATCTTGAAAAATTCTCCCGTGCCTTCATCTCGCTTTGCTTGGCCGCAGAGTGAAATGGGGGCAAATACGTTATTAAAGTCGTACGTGACTTTGATACAATTTGGAGTTTTATCTGAAGTGAAAACAATTATTGCCTTAGATTCTCTTTCATCCATTTTAAGCAAGCCCAAAACTGCTTTGAGACCAAATCCTACTGAAATTGAATTCTCAGTGAAGCTACTGTAATAGAGATCTTTATAAACAAAAGGCAGAATTCACATTCTTCCCCCTACTCACTCTTTTCTACTTGTGAAAAGTAATTCTTTTGATTGTCTCTGTATTTCAGAAACTCATTCTTCTCTTCCCTTTCTTGCCTAAATTGGAACTAAATTCTTATAGAATTTAATAAGAAAATCCAAATAGTTTTGGCTGATTATTCATTATGTTTAATCGAAAAGTCTGCTATTATAGTTTTGGTTCAGAATTCATTTCTTTCAATTAAAAATTGGCATTATTTGGTCGACCATTAAACTATTTTATCAAAAATTCATCTCTTTCAGTGAAACTTCAACTGCTGGCTGCACCGTGGGTCAGAATTCGAATTTGTACAAAATAATCAGGCCATTGTAATCAGAATATTTTTTCCATAAATGATCAAAATTCTAGCTAAATAATACAAAAATTTTCATGAAGTTATACATCACTAATGCTAGCAACTAATTAGTACATTGATTAACTTCCTGCATCGCTTCAACAGAAACGCAGAGTTTCCATATTTATCAATAATTTTAAAATTCCATTGTGTTCATTTTTATCCATACTTTATAATAGAGCTGCCCACATATGCCCGTTTTTGCATACTATGAAAATTATTATTGTTCTGGGTTGAGACCGTAACATGCCCTGACGCTTAGGAAATCCCGTTGCGTGCCCTTATAAGTCTTAAGCGTGACCCTACAACCCTCTCTACAGGGAAAGGACCGCTGCTACGCTGTTGGCTAATATTTAAGATTCATGGATGCAGCAACTGCTTGTGAGTATTACACGTTTCCCCGCAATCGCAGGGCAGTGACAAAGAATATAAGTAGAAGTCTCATTATCCTTTCCACACAGATGACAGATGGGACTTTTTAAGCCCTATCTTATGTCCGTGGTATCAGAGGTTTCCGTATCCTATAAACATTTCTGTTAGGACTTTGATTTCGTTCCTTCCGAGCTTGAGTAATTCCTTAGCTCGGTGAAAGTTTAGCTTTGAGCGCAAAAGTGTTTTAGCATGCCTACAGTCAGAGACCAAACCCCACTTATTCTGCTGTTCCTTAGTCAGCCAACTGTTAATATCTTAAATTACTAACCTTCTAGAAATTCCTACAACTGGCTGAGGCCCAGTAAAAATTTTGTTTACTGCTAGTTTTGCAACCTGTCCGACATCTCATTGCCCTTAATTCCGCTATGTCCAGGGGCCCAAAGCATAGTGACTCTGTTGTCTGTCGCTCGCTTATTCAGTGCCTCAAAGCACTCCCAAACTAGTAGCGACGTGATCGCTGTTCCATTGAGGACCATGATAGCAGCCCTGCTGTCTAGGCAGATACGAATGTTTCTTTTATTGCCATACTCCTTTGCCTTGTAAGCGCGCCGGAACATGGCCATAATCTCAGATTGTAGAACTTACATCTACGATATACACCGGTATCTGTATTTTTCCTGTTCCTGGAGTCGTCTCTAATCCAGTTGTCTCCATTATTGGGCTGCTGTGCCTCTCCTCACTACTGTCGAGATACTGCTATCGTTTACCACATTTAATCACCAGGCCACCTTCGCAGCCACGGCCTGAATTGTGAAATGGAGGGGCTCCAATTCTATTAGTGTCCCCAGAGCCTGCTCAACCAGACCGCTGCCGTGTAGGTTAGTCTGGGTCGCAGGATTGCTCTGTAGATCCACATGAGTACTTCCGCCTTCAAACCCCAGTTTTTCCCTATCGCTCTCCTACGGTGCCAAGGAGTTGCTACTAGCTTCTTGCACTTGTTTTCCACGTGATCGTTCCATGGCAGCTTCTTATCCAGAATGCCTCCCAGATATTTGACTCTTTCATTAATTTCCAGTTGTTTTCCAGTCAGTTTAAACTTCCCCGTGGTTCCCCACTTATACCTTCTGGTGAATACAACTGCATTCGGCTTACTCGGATTGATTAATAGTCCAGTCTTCTTAAACCATGAATCTACTATTCTTAGTGCCAGCTACATTACCAAGCACGATAACCAGTATATCGTCCACATAGCCTATGACGTGGTGGCCCTGACTCGTGAGCAGATAAAGCAGTAGTTAAAGGCTCCTTTTAGTCCCATAAAGCTTCCAATCGCGGGGCCTTTTTGCTTCCGTTGTCCTTCGATTAGGGTAATGGCTGTGCTTAGTTCCGTCGCAGTTGAGTGACCAGCCCTATAGGAGTGTTCTCGCATGTGAACTGGCCTACTTGACAATAACTTATCGGAGATATATCTGTTTACGAGTCTTTCCATTGTATTTAGTAGGGAAGATGTGAGGCTAATGGGACTAAAGTCCTTGGGGGAAGTTTATCCGATCCTGCCTGCTTTCGACATGAAAACTGCTCTCCCACGCCTCCATGCCGTCGGAATATAACCTAACGTCAGACTAGCCCTAGCAAGTCTGACAATCAGCCCTATGATGATCTCACCAGCCCTCTGTAAGATGACTGGATATATACGATCCTAATCAGGAGACTTGTGAGGGCTGAAGGACTTCAGGGCCCAACTGACACTGACTGGGATAAAAATCTCGTTGGCTAGCCGCTGCTTCGGGCCGTCCGTCTTCTCCTGACTATTAAAGGCCGAAAAATGGGCTTTGATCAGGCGACCCAAGGTTCATCAGCCGTGCGTGACGATTCGCCAGGACGCTGTCTTAAGTGAGGGTTTAATTAGCTCCAACCGTCGAAGGACCACTTACGGGTCTTCCAGTTCACCCGAGAACTACGCCATAACCCTTACCATGTTCTGGAGCAATTCAGCTTCACCCACTTTAGGAGATGCACCTTCTTTAGTTCTTGTCAAGACTACAGCCTTGTGTAGGCAAGCTTTAGCGGCTCAATCTGCTTTATAGTGAGCATGGAGTATGGGTCGTTCATACCCGCGACCACCATTGTCAGGGGGTCGGCCCTCTGAGCAGATGTCAATTTATTTTATTTTTTAATTATAAACACTGCGGTATTCGGGAAGATTTTGGTGCGAGTTCCCCTGGACACCTATGTTAAACTCTTTCTTTATCATCATTCGATAGTAATTCTGTATTGCCTAAAGTCTCAAATGTCTTACGTTCTCGTAGTGCGCGGTTCGCTTCGCTCGCAAGTTTCAGCGCGCCTAGCTCGCTCGTCTGTTGGAACTTGCTCTTAATTTTATATTTGCCTTGCGCTATTTGCTAAGTCTTTTAACTTCATCCCCTTTTCTGCACAGACATTTTAAAATTAGGGATAAAACCATCGACAAATGTAATTTGGTGATTGTGAATTCTCTTTGGTTTTAAAGCTTCTTCGACTTCAACCAACACATTCTTATGACGTATCTCGTGATTCGCACTCGATTTGGTCCACACTGTGAGTTTTTCTATATAAGGTACTACACTATTATATGAAATGTATATTAAATTTATTTCTGTACCTCGGCCTGCGATGGCTTATTCAGACATTGCAAAATAAAGTAAAAATTTGATTTATCATGATAACTATAATAATCAGTCCATATTTTGCATTGAATTTTATTCCCAGCTATCCTGAAAATTTATATTCTTTAATCAATTTATGTTGCTTGAATTCATAATATGCATCACATTGCAGCACACGTATTTTCATTGTTGTGTTTTTATAATTAATATAAATTGCAAATTTTATAAACAGAAACAATTTTTTTCTCAAACATTTCATTGCAACTTGTGTCGCTTTGCCGTAAATGGTACTTCTTTATTTTTAATGTTATTTTTACGATACAAACCAACAATAGGAATCTCAGCGTAAATTGATTCCAAAAAAAATTTATAGATAAAATTTAGGCGAATATAGTTATTTGTGATAAAAGAACCCCAAGTCGCACTTTTTTGGCCAGGTTCTACAATTTACACGAGGCAAAGTGACACTTAGAGGCCAAGTGCCATATATACGGAAAAAGTATATCTTTCGAGAACTCTTTAAATATGTAGCTCCTACTATTTTAAATTGAGGCGCAGCTGTTCGTCGTGAATTTGGTTAAATTTACTACTATTCGTTTTGGTAAGTTAAACAACTTTTGAAGATATTATGATGAACACGTTCACATAGTAGGAAGCACTGCACCACTTAGGAAACCTTTAAACTCCGCGCGGGGAAGAGTTACTATTTCATTTAGCAAGCCTCACTTATGTGAAGAGTGGCTTGATCTACTTCGCATTCCGACGCATATATGTAAATGTTCATATGCACTGCACGCATTCCATACACGATTTATAAATAGATTATCTTGCAAAATTTCGACAACAAAAATTATGTTAAGTGTCGATTGATTAGAAAACAAAAATAATTATTTTATATAAGATTACTACACGTAATTTACGATTATAATTACGCAATTGCACGCACATAATCTAAAACCTAAATCTAGTGCACGCCTTAGTCAAGTGATCTACGGAACCACTTAGATTTTTCTGAAAATCTCTCGGTGAAGCTTTTTCTCTGAGAAAAACGTGGCCTGCAAAGAAATATATGTGTCGTTCTCAGTTTTATCAGCAATCTTTATACATATTATATACTATTAGGTATCGTAATGTATGTTAGGTATCGTAATGCACCTGGGAAACATATTTTGCTTAGAAGTATTAACTCACACAGTAAATATATTATTAGTTGTTTATAAGCATTATTATGCCATAATTCAAATTAAAATGTTTTAAACTACATATTTCACGTTATTATGTATCACAACAGGATTAAAGGAATGAGCATGGATAATGTGCAATAGAGTATGGAGGGGAGAGATGTGGCCATAGAGAGTGGCTATTTGACACATGAGATCGAGGCGAGGTAAAAAAAGCTATAGTAAAAGGGGGAAGGCAGGAATTAATAAACAGAGTGTCTGGAATTTTTAGAGAGTGGAAAATCAGGGTAAAGGCAAAAAGCACGTATGAAATAGTTTTTGTTTGGCGCCAAGGTTCATTTGAAGCGAGGAAAACTTAATGGCATCCCTGAAGATCCTGAGCTCGTTGATAGAAACGCCATACGACACCTTTGGGCTGGAGAGACTTATACATACCTGGGCGTGCCACAGAGCCGCATTCAGGATGTGACATCTATAAAGGATACTCTCCGAAGCAGATACAAACGTCTCATCCGACAGATTTGGTCTTCCGAACTGTCGGCGAGGAACAAAGTATCTGCAACGAACATCCTTGCCGTCCCGGTACTACTCTATTCATTTGGAGTAGTTCCATGGACGAAGAACGAGCTCAGATCTCTTGATAACGGGACAAGAAAGGTTATGCACATGAACAAAAGCATGCATCTTAAGTCTTCCGTTCCGCGACTGTACATCTCACACCGTCAAGGGGGTCGCGGAATTTGAGTCTTGAATGTCTTCACAACAGGATTATTCTGGGTACAGCACATAGAGTTGAAAATGGAAGAGACCCTTTTCTTAAAATGGTCAGAATCACGAGGAAGTAGGCAAAGGAGCATTTCTGTACAAAGCAGCGGAGGAGACTACTGAAACACTCGGACTTGACTTCAGTATTAGGGGTGAGCAAAATGCATCAAATCTAATCTATCTCGAGTACTCACTCCTGAAAGCCCGGATTAAGAAAGCACAAGAGAAAAACTTTCGTGAACAGCGCCTAGATAAGAGCATGCACGGTATCTTCCACAGAAATGTGAAGGATCAGTCAATGTCTTGTGAGCTAACGTTTGCTTTCCTTAAATCGCCCGGATTGAAGTCTCGCACAGAGGGTTTTATTTTTGCATGCCAAGACGGTGTCATTTCCACCTTAACATACCGTCGCCACATTTGGAGCCAAGACATTCCCGATGATAGCTGCAAGGCGTGCCATGCACACCCCGAGCATTTAGCTCACATACTATCTAGTTGTCCAACACACGCGGGAACGACCTA
>NC_046661.1:106207038-106213314 GCF_010883055.1 Belonocnema kinseyi | reverse complement strand
TTCTGAATTTTTCAAAAAAAAAAAATTCTAAAATCGGTGCATAATTGCGTTCTAAATGTCATTTTGAACCTCGTTTTCCGATTTCACCCCACTGTGCGTCGCCCGCAAATACTAACAGAAAAATCACAAGTAGTTTGATGTCAAAATGTAATTAAAGATGCTCATGGAGAATTTAAATGACTCAAATTGAAACCCACAGATCCTCATGGATATTTTAACGAACTCAAAATACAGTGGCACCTCGTTCGTGCCGCACTCGTTCGTGTCGCTTTCGGCTTCGCGTCGTGGTTATGTGACAACTCAAAACCTTGCTCGTGATGCGAAAATTACGTCAAAAAGTTGCGCGCGCACCACAATCTAGTGCTGTTTCTAAAAGTGTCTTCATGTCTAGTACATATCAGTGATTTGTAGTTTATAAGTTATATTCATCATTATTCATGTGTAATATTGATTATATATTTGCTAATTTGGTGATAATAGACTTCATACGGTAAGTTTTTTATATAATTAAAAGGTATCTGGAGTGTATAGTTTTGATTGACAGTGAAAAGTAAAGAATATCGCCTACGATCATTTTTAACGTAAAGTAGTTAAGAAGGTAAATGTTCTTAGTTATGTATTCTGATTATGTACTTCCGTTGAAGTATATAAATCCATATGATAACGTTACGAAGTTCTTATACAGTGAGGTTATATTTCACGTCATGTCGAGCAGGTTTATCCTTTTTTTTTTGCAATTTTTTCCTTTTTTTTAACAATGTATATAACCTAATGTTATATAAAGAATTGTGAAATCTTAAATGTTCGTATTATATATTTTGTTACTGTAATATTGATTCTAAAATACATAAATTTCTGTCAAATTTTAGTTTACGTAGATCATATTTTAAAGTCTCCAATTTTAGTAAATTATTTAATGCTTTAGAAATGGTCTGTTTTAAAATACTACTCTACTAAAATATTTCATCTAAGGAAGGCGCAGAATCTCTCGAGGACGAAATGTGTTATTTTTTAGAGGCGATCAGGCAATATGTATTTTTCCGATTTCCGAAAAAAAATTCTACGAAGTTATGCGTATTTAAAATTTGTGCATTTTTCCAAAAAAAAAGAAGACTCATTTTTTCCTAAGTGCTTATATAGCTTTTGATCTAATTGCGATATTTGGTGTCCCTTGTTGATTCTGACAGTATTTATTGTCTTTTTTCAAAAACCACGGAAAAATTTTTAAAAGGCTTAAAATTAACAAAATGAAAGTTATTTCGCTAAAAATATTAAAAGTCTATTTTCTCCAAAATCCCAAACTCATATTTTTTGCCAATTTTGTGTTGAACCTGGCTTTCTAAAAAGAAAGACGTCTTCAGAGTTTTATTCGGGAAATTGTTTAGCTCGCAGTAAACTAGAAAACTATTTTTCTTACATAAGCAGGAAAGGAACAAAAAAAACGAGGAAAAATAAAAAAGGTTGGGTTTTTCTGAAACTATTTATTATTTTTCTTTTCAAATGCGGAAAACATAAAGAAATTATTTTCTTGAACACCCCACCTTTTTTATTGTTTCCAATTTTTGTTTCTTCGAGTTTTTGCTAATAGAAGAAAAGCATCCTATCTGCTTTATGCGGGCCAAATTATTTCTGAGGGTAAGAGATTGTTTCTTTTCTCTAAAAGTATAATTTTGCAATTTTTCTCATAAGCAATACAAGATATCGCAAAAGAGCAAGAGGTTCTTTTAAAAAACAAATCACAAAATTTTAATACGCATAACTTCGTCGAAAATTTTTTTTCGCAAATTTTCAACAATGCGTATTGCCTGAATATAAAACTATATATTTTTAACCCGACAGATTTTGCGAATTTAATTGTGAAATATATTAATTTGAAATGCATTTGGTCCTAATGTTTTTTAATCTCATGTTTAATTTGGTGAAAATTTATTTTTAAAATTTTTAAAAGGATTTCTGCAAATTTCTTTTTTAAATCGATTGCAGTGTCAAGAATGGGGCTGCAGAAAGTTCATACAAAATTGGTTGTGTTAGATTTACAAAAGAAACTCGAAATAATTGAAAAGTTAAAAAATAAAGAATCGAAAAAGAAAATTGCTGCCGAATACAAGGTTTCTGTAAAAACCATTGAGCGGATTCTAAAAGGCCAAGAGAATGTAACAAAAGTCAGTGCAGAAGCATGCGAATTTTCCAAAAATCTTCTGAAAAGAAAACTTTTAAATCTTTATTTGAAATTCAACTTGATAAATGCCTATACAAATGGTTTCTTCAAAGAAGAAGGCTTGGAGAGCCTGTTTCAGGTCCTATTATCAAAGGAAAGGCTGTCATTCTAAGTGCGAAAATTCCCCATTTAGGTGAATTTAAGACCAGGAATGGATGGCTCCATAATTTCAAACAACGCCACGGTATTTACATGCTGTCAGTACAGGGCAAAAAACTATCGTCTGACGTCCAAGCCAATGAGGATTTTGTGACTATGGCTGCTGGGTTTTTTCTGCAAGGTTATACGTTACATGACATACTTAATGCTGACGAATTTGGTATGTTTTGGAAGTCACTATCTTGTAAAACTTTAGCTACTCAGGAGGAAAAATATCCTTAAGGTTTGAAGTCACTGAAAGACCGAATAACTGGAGTGGCTCGTGCTAATGCTAGTAGGACGATTAAAATCCCGTTATTAGTGATTGGGAAATCTAAAAAGCCCAGGTGCTTCAAGCACGTCAAAATGCTGCCAGTGGAATATAGTGCTCCGAAAAGTGGATGGATGAACAGAGAAATCTTCACAGATTGGTTCATCAAGGTATTTATACCCAACATTCGCAAGCATACTAACAGAAAAATTCTACTTCTGCTGGATAATGCACACTCGCATCCCTCAAAAGATGTTCTAAATTCCATCGATCTAGCGGTCCAGGTGAGTACCAGTTTAATATAAATTTTTACATTACTTTTCATTTAGGACATAGAATTATTATCCTTACACTTATAAAAATAGTTAAACATTTCTTTTACATGAAATACCTGCCTCAAAACGTTACAGCCCTTCATACAGCCCATGGATCAGGGCGTCATAGAGAAAACAAAAAGGCTGTATAGAAAAAAGCTTTTAAGAGAACTTCTTATTAAAAAAGAAGAAGAGGGAGTTGCTCAGTTTATTAAAAAGTTTAATTTGAAGGACTGCTGCTACAAAATGGCTAATGCCTGGGACAATTTGACACAAGACAATTCAAAGAGAGCATACAAAAAATTTTTCCGAATTCTGATATTGAATCTCAACCTCAAACATTTGAGCAATCACGTCCACAAACGAAGAGATTTTTGTAATCGCACAACAAATTCCAGGGTTTTCAAACTGCACTGTAGAATTTGTGTCGTCATGGTTACAGGAAGATGACAAAGAGACAGGATGGCAGATCCTTAATGATGATGAGATTGCTCAGAGGTAAACATCATTTTAGCAACATTCAACGAAACAAATATTTAAGTTATTAAACATTGTTGTCCTGGTAATGAATCTTTTTCATAATGTATTTCAAAAATAAATCCACTGAAGTTCGATCGAAACGCGGACTGTAATTGATGTTTTTCGAAATGTACTAAAATAAAAAATCACTACCCGTAGCCACTAAACAAACTTCAGAAAGTTCTAAATGAAGATTTTTTTTACTAATCAACTTAAGATTTTAAACCTTCAATCTAAAGAAAAAATCTTACACCCTGAAATTATAAAAGAATATTGTAATTTCAAATCTGCGTGAGTCATGTTAGTAACCTTACTTATCTTAACCCAAAATGTGAAAAATATTTTTTCTTGCAAAAAATACTAAAATTAAAAACATTTTATTACATGAGGAAAGATTAGGTATAAATATTATTTAATTTAACCAAGTTTTTAAAAAGGTATTCCTTACTGAAACAGTCAAATGTTCTTTCCAAAAATTAATTAAATGAAACTACTTTTAAACAATTTTCTCCTCCATAAATAGGCGAAAAGTGGAAGGTTTAATTAGTGAGACTTCCTCTATTTAAAACAATTATCGTGAGTATCGGGAGAATTTATCTAATTATTTTTCTTACATGTATCTAAATATTTTTTTAACAGTATGCTGAACGGCAATTACGATTTTAAAGACTCTAATGCAAGCTGGGAAACAGATGCAATTAAAGAATCTGACGTACTAAATGATAGTGGATCTAACTCAATTTTAACTGTGGATGCAGGTCGAAAAGCGGTGGAAGCCATTGTGTATTTTAAATCATGGTTTGAGGTACACTGGGAATGCGAATCGAAACATTTAGTAGCTTTACAAGAGATGCAAGAAATTGCCGAAGAAATCTTGTGGACAAAAGAAAATGGTTAACTTATTCTTATGATCGAAAATGTTTTAAAATATGAGATTAAATATAAAGTCTTAGTTCTTATGTTTCTTGAAAATACTGTTTTTCGTACTTTTTAAATACAATACATATGTATTTTAATGTATAATATAAGATATCACTCACAAAAACTGATCTCTAATAAAAAAATTTTTCTTATGTACGTATTATGCAGGATTTTACTGCTTCACATGCGCTTATTTTGTATTCAAATGTTAAACGTTCCTTCACTTCATTATGAATATTTAAAAATCAAAAATAAATTATAACTAAATTTTTTGAAGTAGATTATGTTTGACTAAAAAGGCTTTCGTAGGCAAATTGTTAAACAAGATAACAGGTATATTTAATTTTATTACTGAAAAAGCGGATCCCCTGTTATAAATCATGCTACCTAATGGATGTGGGCTCACAACGTAAATGGGAGCGTGATACGGATAAGGCCAATTTCCACATAAGATGTTCGTCTGATGATGAGGAACGTTATAATGGGTGCCTGGCAGGTGTGAGTGGATGCGTTCACCTGTGGCGACCTGTCAAAGGTGCGAATTTTTGGCAGTTAACTTACGTGACTCGGATAAGGTTGATTTACTCGATTCGAGATATTTCCGAGCGATATTTTATTTTTAGAGCTTCTGAGAGCCATCCAAAAATTGGACCTGAATGTCCGGCGCCGCCTGGCAACACTTGCATCCATGTAAGTGCCTAGCAATGCGCAGATACTATTTCTAATGCCAGCCCCTACATGTACACCAATTTTCAACCTTATCCGAGTCACGTAAGTTAACTGCCAAAAATTCGCACCTTTGACAGGTCGCCACAGGTGAACGCATCCACTCACACCTGCCAGGCACCCATTTTTACGTTCCTCATCATCAGACGAACATCTCATGTGAAAATTGGCCTTATCCGTATCACGCTCCCATTTACGTTGTGAGCCCACGGTCTATAAGTACGCCCCTGAAACGACCGGAAGGGACTTTTGCGACACGAACGAGGTTCCCGGTCCCAACTCTGGGACACGAACGAGGTCTCACTGTAAATTCTAATACTGTTAGGGAGAATTAAATTTAAAATTAACGCAGAAAAGTATGTTTGCAATTTTTGGATGGCTCACAGAAGCTCTAAAAATAAAATATCGCTCAGAAATATCTCGAATCGAGTAAATCAAACATGGTCTTTTTATTTAAAATAAGTCGGGAGATGAATCGCCTTTATAGATTTTTATAAGACTCGCAAAAGCAAGTTAAAATAGCTAGTTTCAGGGAAACTAGATATTCTCAACAAACTCCAACTTGGACTTATTTGAATGGGAGCGAAAGAGGATGAATCCTCGAGCTCTTCCTTAAATTTTCGCCCCTCGACCCAAGCTTTTTAGCTGCGAGATTCTATCTCCATAGTTTCGGCTTTGCTGCCCTTTTTATAGTCTCTCATTGTCACGCACTCTCAGACTTACGTAACATCGTACACGTGGGAGTCGTCGGAGTCTGCGCTCGCATCTTTCTCCTGTGAAAGGCATCTTTTCAGAGGACTTGCAGAGAAGATAGTATTTTTGCCTATTTTTAGGCTAGCTCTTGTAATTCGAGGGTTACAATATATAATTAAAAGTTTGTCATAAGGACAACCACAGGATTTCGGCGGGAGCGCGTGTTAATCGGAAAAACTACACCCGATCTCAGCGAAATCGCGGTAAAATTTCAGCCATAACCACGTCTCACCACCGTGAAATAGGCGTTTACATTCTATAACGGAATCAATACGACGATCCAGCAAAAGTCTTGTGCACCCCGAGGACACGGTGCGACCCAAGGACAACCGCCCTCTGCATTTTTCCCGCAAGTGTTCTAGCATATTGTTGACACGCAGGGATGCTTTTTAGGCTATTAGCAAGTGAAAGCTTGG
>NC_046661.1:106201476-106206938 GCF_010883055.1 Belonocnema kinseyi | reverse complement strand
TCGCTAATTACGAATCTGGCATCCGTTGAACTCTATCGCTTCAGGTTCAAGGTCATTTGAAGGTCATTTGAAGGTCAAATCGAGAAAAAACGGTAAAAAAATCTTTAAAAAATATGTTATAGGTTTTTGGGGTCGCTGATTATGAACCTGGTGTCCGCTGTCAAATCTCTCGAAAATACAGTTGGTGGGTAGTGGTGTTTCCTATATTTGTAGGGGGGTGGGGGTGGCTGGGGGGTGGAGGCTATTCCGTTCAGCGTGCAATCGACTCGGGATACTTATAAGATACTACCATAATTTTTTCAGATTTTTTGGTCCAAAAATAAATTAGGCCAAAAACCGGCCTTACCGACCCTCCCCCTTTTGACTAACTAATTGGTAGATTTTGACTGATGAATTAGTAATATACTGTATTTTTAACAAGTCGATTTTTTTTAACAACAGTTGACTTTTAAACCCGAAATGTTGAATATTCAACAAAAAAGTTAATTTTCAACAAAGAAGAATGATTTTTCAAATAAACAGTTGAAGTTTTGAAAAGGTATTATTTCAAGAACAAGCAATTTCATTCGCAGCAAAGTAGTTTCAATTCAGGCTACAGAGACGAATTTTTAAATAAAATCGGCGAATATTCAACGTACAAAGATGAATTTTCAACAAAATGGTCGAATTTAAGCAGTTAACTGAATATCTATTTTGAACTTCAAAACTTTCTTTGTGAATAAAATATCGAACTGAAACTTTGGAAAATTTATCAGGACACAATAAACTACGTTTACTTTCTTCATTTAAGTGGGAATTTCGCTCAAAATTATTTTGGAAAACATAAGAACTGGGAACATTTTTTGACATATTTTCTTTGTAACCTTGAAATTTTTTTAACCTGAGAACTTTGTTTCTTGAATGTCTGCTAGATGTGAAAAAAAGTACATAAACGTAATTTACTGTCGCCTCTTTCATTTCCCGAAATTTAAGGCCGATATTTTACATAAAAAAAAGTTCTTTAGTTCAAAAAATTTCAAGGTTCTAAGAAAATATGTCCAAAAATGGTGTCACCCTAACGATAGAAATCGCAGAATATATACTGAAGACTCTCAAGGTATGAGAAGCTCGAAGAAATTCTCCGCAGGCATTCAGGTAGATATTTTTAAAGGTCTAGGTAGCTCGTTTAAATGGTCTGGAAGCTTTAAAATGTCTTTTCCGAAATTGAAATAAGAATAAGATTATAATTAACAAGCAGATAGACTTAAATTGAATTAAGAATTCGATCATAAAGAACAAGCATAGAGGCTATCTCAATAGAGTAGCCGGCACTCAGAGGTCCGTTTCAGCTTTCGGATTGAAATTTAAAAATAAATTTTTATAATTAAAAAATTATCAGCCTTAAGCATAATATCCCGCAATCTACGGGTTCCGATTATTTCAGATATCTAACTTTTTTATGTTCAAAATTGGAATGAATAATATATAAGTTATAATTATAAAAAATGTATAATGAGAAAATTCGGCCATTAAAATTTTTTTTAATAAGTTGAAGAAAAATTTAAAAAAGGAGTCGGGTTGGTGACGGCCAACTGCCCAAATCTCTCTGACTATCGCTTGAGACGAAATTATTCAAATCGACCCAGCAGATAGCCTGAAACGGGCCAGGCTATTTCGCCTGAGGATATTATGAGATTTTCTATCATCAATAGAGCTGTTTTAATTTATTCGAAAATAATTGTAGACAAACTCCTACTCAAATGAAGTAACAAATGTACTTTATGGCATTCTGATACATTTTTCAAAGTTTCAGTTCGATATTTTGTTTGCAGAAGATTGAAATTGTAAAAAGAAAGATTGCTAAAAGAAGCAGTTTACTAACTATTTAAAATATTACAGTAAAACATGTAAGCTGCATAAATAACCAATTTAAATAGTTAACAAAGAATGGTAAGTTTGACTTTTGTAAGTGAGTTCGATCTCCATTGTCGCATTGCATTAAGCACTACAAGAGGCTATCAGGCTTACTATTTAAAATGGTAAGTAAATAAGTTCAATGACATAACATGAAACGCGTAAGTGCCCTTCTCGATCAACAAGACCCCCCCCCCCCCGCCCCGACAGAGACAAAGCAGGATTTTGCTTTTCAGTAGTTAGCGAATAACGTCTACTTTACACTTAAATACTGTTTTTTTGTTCAGTACAAAACGTTTAGAATTTGAAAATATGCTAAAGATAAATATGTAAAAAAAGACTTTTTTAATATTTTTTATACTGTAAAATTTTCTGCTTATAATTTTTTTTTTGAATTTTTTATAACACTTACAATGATTAGGATCGTACTCCATTTAGCCACATAGGTTCAAATATTTTCCCTTGGTTATTTTTGTCGCGAAGGAGCTGA
The DNA here is from genome assembly GCF_010883055.1 of Belonocnema kinseyi. NCBI lineage: Eukaryota > Metazoa > Arthropoda > Insecta > Hymenoptera > Cynipidae > Belonocnema > Belonocnema kinseyi. Next base: position 106,204,555 of record NC_046661.1, on the reverse strand, counting down.
AAATTGAGGTACTTTGGAAAACTGTTTTTAATGATAAATCTTTTTCATGTTTACTTTGCATGAAATTATTCGTGATAAACTGAATTAATTTTCAAACTTAAATCTAAATTTTTGAATAGGGACTCTAAGCTCGTGATTCGTTCCAATCTACAGGGTTTGCTTAGAAATATTTTGTGAGGTATTTTTTTAAGGATTATTTGGAATTTTCGAGATTTTTAACAACAACAAAAATCGACCATAGTAGTGTAATATCACGATCTTTAATATATAATTTCTTGGAACCCAATAATTTTATGTATTAAACCGTTTTTACACTTATTTAGCATTCCCATATCTCGGGAAAAAAATTTAAATTTGAGTCTCTATTAAACGTTTGTCTGTGTTCTTTTTTATTCATAATGTGCCCCCTGAGAGGGAGAGAGAAAGAGAACGCAACCGCATCATAATCTACTTATGCTATTACATAGCCATTACTTAGAATTATTTACACTTGTATTCTAAACGACTTCCGTTCCCTTTTTCTTTCACTTCTCTTATATCTCCATTTTGTTATTTTTTCATGTGCATTCTTTTATTCTTTCTCATTCGCTTCTCTAGCTACCTGCAACTCCTTCATCCACTCTTCTCCCTATCCATCTTCTCCTAGAATCTTTCCAATATTCTCTTGCCAGCTTCCTTTATCTTTCATTCCTCTCCTCCATCCTTTCTTTACATGCTTCTATATTTCCTCTTCCCAATAACAGATTCTGCACCTTTTGTTCTCTTTCTTTTCCTAATACATGTATTCTCTTACCTCGTTTCCCAATCGAAATCAAACTATTCTGTTCCACCTTTTCTCTCCCCATACATTTTTCTAAATACTTTGGCACTCCCTTCTTTTTTTAAATTGTATACCATTTATTATATTTTTATTCCTCAGCGATCCCCCATATTTCTATTAATAGTCTATCCCTCTCTTTTCCAATTCTTCATAGTTTACTCTAGCCTCATTTTAATTTATCTAGCACTAAAGAACTTCTTCCTTTCTTCTCCCCATCTCGTTAATTCTATCGCCCTCCCTCTCCTTTCATCTGCCTCCAATAAACACTTTCTCGCTAACTCCCCTCCCTTTTCCTCTTTCAGCTTCGTATTAAATGTCTATACCCTCTTTCCCGCTCTGGCACTCAATTCATCCCATTGCGCTTCTTATCTTATCATATATCCCGGCGTCCTCTAGTTTACCCCTAACATCCACCTTATGCACCCTTCTTGTATACTCTCAATAGTCGGTTTTACACCGACGTTTGGAAAGTTATCTACACACGCGTTGATCTGTTAGGGGGGGGGGGGGGGGGGGGGACTTTCGCCTCGGAAACTGCGTGCAAGAAGTATTGCCAACTCGTGAAATTCAAATACGCTAGCTGATCGGAGCTGTCGGTAACGTAGGTCATCAAAAGTAAAGTTGGCAACCCTTCCTTGACGATTTTTTCGGAGTGGAAGTTTTTATCCACAAAATAGTTCTACGCTCGTATAGCTAATCCTCCGCTCATCGGTGTGATGCCGACCAACTTTTTTCCTTTCTTTTTATTCCCGTATCTCTGCTCCATAAACTAATACCGACCATACCAGCGTATTAAATAACCACATCCTCCTCTATTTTTTTATACTTCTTTCTCGTATTTCATATATGTATTTCATTATCCCTGCTGATTTCTTTATCCTTTTTTATATGAGCTGTATGATCTCCATTTGTTTGCAAGATATATCCTAAATATTTAAACTCTTTTACTTCTTCCTACTTTTTTCACTTGTATATCCCAAAACATTCTTCATTTCTTTCCCCTCCTTTTCTAAACCTCATTATCTTTGCTTTTCTACTTTTAAGTTCAACCTTTTCCCATCTGAGTATTTCTCTAATCCTGCAATTAAACTTTCATGGCTTTGTTAACTATTCAAAAATGACTATGCTAGCCTATTTCCACATTCAGGTTCTAAGTCCTAGGTTAAGTGCATTTATCGATGCCAAACCAATTTTATTTGCAACTCTTTGGTTATGGTCGGACAATAATTCTCTTAATCAATTTTAACTATCGACGACTCGGGCCTACTAAATCTAATAGGCTATGGCTTCCATACGCAAAACTAGTGCTTAAGTTTATTTTATATCAAATTTAACTACAAAAAAATTGTATTCATAGAGAACTCGCTAGTCTCACTTAGTCTTTATTTTAATATTGTATAAAATCAGATATCCTAGAGATCTAAAACCAAACAACTTATATTACATACAAGACGGAGTCTGAATTTTAGTATGTACAATCTATGTATTCAAAAATACACCTTAATTCAATAGCAGACGAAAAATGCTCTCGGAAGCACAGATGGTTTAATGACCTCTTGTTTACCACTGATGGAACAAGTTTCGGATTACGAATTATGTAATGTGACCTAAAGGTACAAAAGGACTCATCAGGTGTTAATTGTATTGCCTCTTTACAAGCGTAATTATTATCACAGTAGCTTGTTGGCTGGTTAATCCTCCTAAGTGAGGGGTACGACATGCGCGGGTACTCAATGAGTTGAGGCTTGGGAAGAGAGTCACTCGGATTACAGGTAGGGTGAAATCGGAAAACGAGGTTCAAAATGACATTTAGAACGCAATTATGCACCGATTTTAGAATTTTTTTTTTGAAAAATTCAGAACTAAATTTTTCAGGAAATGGTGAGAGTAGATTTTTTATTTTTTTCTCGTCCCTTGAATTTAGTGCACAGGGGTATAAGAAATATAAAAAAATTCTTAACTTGCATAGTTAATTGTTATAAACAAATTGTATTAACAAATACTCGACATTAAGGGTTATTCGGCTTCAACGTATATTTCTGCTCTGAAATCGCTTGCTTTCATTGTGAGGATGATACGTGAATATTTAAATTTAACATTAAATGTTATTTGTTTATTCTATAAACAAATTATATAAACAAATTCACATTTTGGCCTTTTTTAGGCGAAAAGAAACCGTTTTTTCTTTCTACCTTGTTGCAATTATGTTGCCAGTGATGTTTTCTGAAAAAAAATTTGCCACCTATCAATATTTGTTTA
>NC_046661.1:106186112-106201376 GCF_010883055.1 Belonocnema kinseyi | reverse complement strand
ACTCGGGATACTTATAAGATACTACCATGATTTTTTCAGATTTTTTGGTCCAAAAATAAATTAGGCCAAAAACCGGCCTTACCGACCCTCCCCCTTTACTAGTTGATTATATAATATTGAAACGCTTTCGGAGAGACGCGCATGTCCATAACACAAATGTTTATTTCAAAGATATCACTTTAAATCGATTTTTAAATTTGCACAATAAGATTTATTTTTAATACGTGGCACTTAACTCACCGATAAAAATAACTATTAATTTAATAACAAAAGTACAAACTAGAGACCCTCTTTTCAAAGCAAAAATCCTCTATTTTCCCTAAAATTAAGCTGATGAACCACTGTAATCCCTGTTGCAATATAAAAATCTGAAGCCAGTTTCTCATAAATATTTATTATAAACTCACTATTTCTCCCTTTCAACCGAAAAGTCCAGGGTACTTCTCGTGAATTACCGTGATAGCCGGTGTGTTCTTTGAAATCCACTTTCTCCTATTGCTGAAAGTAATAAAAATTAGCCTTTTTTTTGACTAATTAAATTGGCAAATTACTATCAGTGGGCCGTTGATTAATTCATTAGTTCAAACCTTCAAAGTAACCAATTTTTCAGTCAAAATTAGGTATACTGATTGAATTAGTTACATTTTATCTAATTCAGATTTAGCGAGTAGAGATTATTTTAGACTGTAAAGTCTAAAAAAGCAGTTACCGATTGCAACTTAATGGGACAGATTTCAGAAGAAGCTCCAATTATCGTTTGCAATCAGTGTAATAAACCGTGGCGTAATTCGTTAATAGAGAACGCAACTATTTGACGATTATAGAGAAGCGCATAGGTAATCCTACGATGCAATAGGTAAATCCGAGCGTACTATGCGTAGTAAGCAGAAATTACCTTTAGTATACGACCGTTACAACGACTATAAATTCGGATCGAATTTCGATAGAGTTAGGCTGTTATCGTGAAAGGTAAGGTGCACCATGCAGGTTCGCAACAAATAACCCTTGCAGCTTAATGAGTGTCGAAGTACAAGATCATTCTATGTGAATGTATACCCCTATCTACAATCCAGATTCTGTGCTTTGATTGATATCACGTTGAGACTTTACGACATACTCTATTATATCTGTATCCACAAATGCGAACTTTGGTATTCTCCAAAGTTTAGAGAGTACGCAAGTATCGCCCGAGGTTTTCATTCAAGCAGATAGAGCAGATTTGGACGTTTAGCTTGCAGATTTTGGAAATGTGGGATACAACCTCCCGTGCAGAAATCGCCCGATTTCAAACGTAATACCGATCTGGCCCCGATCGGGTTTCAGGATCTGGCCCTAATCGGTAGAACTCTATAGCCGATAATTGGACCCGACTCGGCCAGACCGATTTCCTACTGAAACGCTATGTGCATGCGATCGCAGAACTAGTGCTGCTTATTGTTTTCTTACAGATAGTGCAGTAAAATTCATATATTGCTCGTTTATAATAGCCTATCAATTATTGAAAATTCCAAAGGCTAGTAAGGCCAATGCTTAGAGGCTCGGTGCACTAGCTACCTAGTATAACTTATAACCTGCGCGAGGAAAATAAAAGTATGTAATTACGCCTTGCAGCTCATTGAAACCTTACTTAAAATAAATTAATAATCCATTAAATTGTTTCGTGTGAACTCAGTATAGTTACAATTAGATAATTCAAATATTAATATATAATGAAATTGATCAAAAACCTTTATTTTCAATTATTATTTAAAAACTCAAGGTTTTTCAATTTAATCTAGAGTTGGAATTGTAAAATCTATTGATAAAAAATGGATTGCAGCACCCGCAAAATTCTAGTATTTTTAGATTTAGATTTAGATTTCAGAATCAAGTAGTACAACCAAAATACCAATTGAGCAGGGCTCCCAACAAGAGCTACTTGCTCAACTGCGCATGTGTCGCACTCGGCATCTAATTGGTTGCTATTCGCGCGAGTTTAAAATGCTAAAAAATGTTATTTTTCTTGTTTATTGTAAATACTGGCATTTCAACTTGTAAGAATGTCCATTAGATCATAATTAATCAATCCTAATAAAAATGAAAAGTAGTTGTATTCTGTGAATAATATTTAAAAAATCCGGATATATTTTAATCAAAAATTGTCATTTCTTGTAAGAATTTTTTCCTCTATATCGCTTCTGAGTATACTTAAAAAATAAAAACACTGACAATAGTTTTACGTTTCTCAAAAGAATAATTAAATTTTGTTTTCTGAAACCTCTTCTTCACGTGCACATACTACATGAAATTCAACTTAAAATACCTTGATTAGGTATTCAAAATATTGATGTGAGCGTCGAAAGGAGTAGATCATTCGGTATTTTCGAATTTATTTAAATTAAATATTTATTCGCCAAATTCGTGAATGGATTATAATGGGACTAATCGGGTATCGATCGGGCACCGATCGGGTTTCCTGCTCGGGAGTCCGGACCTGGCACCGGTCTGGATGTGTGTTTCATCAGTAACCTGGACTCGATCAGGATTTTTGATCTGGCCCCGATATTGCCAGGTTTGGCCCCGGTCAGGGCCAGATCGAAATTTAGCACGGGATTTATCAAATCCACGTTTATAAGTTTGTAATACGTACTTTTCCAATTATTACATTTTGCAAAAAAAAATTGAAAGAGAGAGCCTTTTACGATTATATTTGTACTCTATTATATAATTCTGATCTTATGTATTTTTAATTATTTTCCAAACAAGGGATTTCTTTTAAGCGTTAGAGATAAATAATATATGTATGTGCATAAAAACAGTACCTACAAAACTTTGGGCCATCTTATTACATTTAAAAATGAGATAAACGAAAAAGCTTTGTTTTAGATTGTGGTGAAAAAATATACCTTGATATTCCTATGTATTTTTATAGAAATGGGCGGTTTTAAAAATATGGATAGACATCCGAAGACATAGATTATTTAAAATTGGAAAAAGCAGTTTTCGCATAACGAGTATTTAATAATAATGGTAACAATCAAGTTGTAATTGCTAAGTAAAATAAAGGCTCATTTATTCACTCATACTAAAGTTCCAGACAACTTCACATTATTCCACAAAACTTTTACAAAAATTCCTATAAACAGCACAAGATTTCCGGCAACCTCTATACAAATTTCACTAGATTTCCAGACAAATTTTGCACATCTTCACACAACTCCACATAAACTTTACACACCTTTCAACTGAACTCCACACAATTTTACAAAACATACATAAGAATTCTGTACATTTCCAAACCATTCTACATCAATCGCAAACAAGTTTCATACCACTCTACATAACTAGACATATATTCCAAAAATTTTCTATTCAACTTCTACACGTTCTCCACAAAAACTATATAGAACCTCTACCACATCAATTTTTAACAAATTTCAGACGACTCAACTCAACTTCACACCAATTCCAGCTTACATACAATCAATTGCATACAAATCATAAGCACCCTCTATACGTTCTGGAAAGAAACTATGCACACCCTCCACATAAACTCCACACAAATTCCATAAAGCTGTTTTAAAAAGTTTCCACTCGACTCCGCATGTCTTCCGCACAAATTTTCTACAATCTCATCATAAATTCGCCAATACTTTTACAAAAATTCTGTATGATTCCACAAAACTCTTCACACATATGCTGCTAACCTCCAAAAAGCCGCCACGAAACTTCGAAGCAACCTCCTCAAAACGCCACATAATCTCCATACAAACCCCACTTATGCTCCGTAAAAATTCCGCATACGCTGTATACAAATTCCACATAGTTATACACTATATACCGTTTTCAACAAAATTAAAAATAACTTTAAATAAATTGTAGACAAATTCCACGTAACTCTCATACAATGTCATGTAACGTTTGAACAAATTCTATTATTCTTCTTAACCTGTGATACCAGTGTGAAAACGTGGTACTAACATAACTTATAATAGATGCTTCCATTAAAAATACTTCATAAATCAAGATTTAGCTATAATTTTAAATATAAAATTTTATGGATCTCTTTTGGGAACCCATAAGGAATTTTTTAGAATCATAGCAGATATTTTAGAATTTTTAACAATTATAAAAATGATGACAGTTTCCTTATTCCCTAAAGAATTTGCTACAGTTTACATTAATCATACATGAAGAAGCTTTCTTTTTACATGTGGAATTAACGGGGAACTGCATAGATTTTGGGGCACTGATTGAGTTAAGATAATTTCTTTAAGCTTTCAAAAAAAGTAGGAAGTTAGTTAAGGTTAAAGAAAATTTGACCTTGAAAAATTAAACCCACCCCAGCCGCACCCACTTCAAAGCCTTCATAGGAAATCCCTACAAATTTCACATAACTTCCATATAATTTTCACTCTTATTCTGGGGCCATCCATATACCACGTGGACAATTTTTCACCACTTTTTGACCCCCATCCCCCCTCGTGGACAGCCGTGGAATTTGGACCCCCCCCCCTGTACTTTGTCCACGTGGACATATTTTATGAAAATATAGATATTATCAGTCTTCAAAATGTCTGAGAGCTCGCGACAATTCCATGGACGTCATTTTAGTGCTAACTAAAATTTCAGATTCGTCTGTTTTCATAGTCAACAGTTCAAAATTCGTTGACTGACTAACAGCTGTTGGTGCATTTTGCTGTAAAAGGTGTCAAAAATTCGAGTGAAAAAACGTCATTTTAGTACTCTAGAAACCCGCATGGAATGATTGTTTGAATTCTAAAAACTAACAAGAAGTTGGAGAGGCAGCCCTCAGAGTAGTTTGAGAAGTTTGAGAGGCAAATCCCTTGAGTGGTGCCACAGTTGACTGGCAGGCTGTCAAACATGCCAAAAATTCAAGTGAAGAAACGTCATATCAGTACTCGTGAAACCCATTGTTGCGAACTGTGAATTTACGTAAAAAGTGAGATTTTCTTTGTTTCCTTTTTTTATACACATATTAGTTTCAAAGAAGTATCCTATAGATGAATAATAATTTAGTTAATGAAAAGGAGGAAACTTTCATCCTGTTGCTAATTAAAATGTCAGTCAACTTTAGCACTACTCAGGAGCTGCCAGTCAAATTCTTTGTTAGTTGTGTCCAACAAAGCAAAAATCCTCAATGGGTTTAAAGAGTACTAAAATAACGTTTTTTCACTTGAATTTTTGACAAGCTAGACAGTCTGCCAGTCAAATTTGGCATCATTGAGGAACAGCCAATCAATTATTATCTTACTTTTTAGCACCTAAATAATCATCCCCAATGCGTTTTAGGCGTAATAAAATGACTGTTCTAATTTTCATCCTGTCATTTTTTATATGCTTGACAGTCTGCCAGTAAACTTTTGCACCACCAAAAAGCTGCCATTAAAATTTTTTGTTAGTTTTCAGCATTCAAACAATCAGTCTCAATGGATATCAAGAGTACTAAATTGACGCTTCTTCTCTAGAATTTTTGGCATGTTTGACAGCCTGCCAATCAACTTTGGCACCACCGAGCAGCTGCGAGTCAAATTTTTTGTTAGTTCTTAGTCTTCAAACAATCATTCTCAATGGGTTTCAAGAGTACTAAATTGAAGTTTCTTCACTCGAATTTTTGGCATGTTTGACAACCCGCCAGTCAACTTTGACACCACTAAGGAGCTGTCAGTCAAACTTCTTGTTAGTTTTTTGCACATAAACAATCATCTCCTATGGGTTTTAAGAGTATACAAATGAAGCTTTTAATTGTCATCCTGTCATTTTTTATATGTTGAAAAGCCTGGCAGTCAAGTTTGGCACCACTCAGGAGCTACCAGTCAAACTTCTTGTTAGATTTCAGGATTCAAACAACCATCCCCCGTGGGTTTCCAGAGTACTAAAATGTTTTTTCACTCGAATTTTTGACCAGGTTTAACGATAAATTGTTGCAAAATGCACTAAAAGCTGTTAGTCAGTCAACGAATTTCGAACTGTTGACTATAAAAACAAAAGAATCTGAAGATTTAGTGAGTACTAAAATTATGTCCATAGAATTGTCATGAGCTCCCGGACTACAAGAAGTCCAAAAGGAGCGATGAATTGGCAGAAAAATTCTGATAATCTTAGGAACGTGAGCCTAAACATGATTTGAATTTCAAACAAAAAGTTGTTAAAAAAATTATAATAAAAATAGAAATAAAAATTATATTGTGCGCGAGCACAATATAAAAGTTCGAGTGTACCTAGAGTATATCTTGTCTCATTTCAGTATATTTTCCACAGATTTAGGGAAATGTGTGTCCACGTGTATTCTAGCCAGACCCCCCCCCCCCGGTCTCCCTCGTGGACATGCGTGGAATTTTCCCATACCCCCTCTCCTAAAGAGTCCACGTGGTATATGGATGGCCCCTCTACAGAGCCACTAAATCAAAACCGCAGACTTTCATACAAATTATACTCAAAAAAATGTCCCTCATTTGAGCAAAAAGCGACAATTCCGTATAGACGTATGGACGTGCGGTTTCGTAGAACACACAATGCATCTAATATGTGGGTCCCTCAAACCCACCGTTGTGAAAGATTATTAATAATAAAATCTGAAAAAGTTTATTAATTTCTCACTTCTTTTAATTTCCCTTCATGCACTTGTATGAGTTAGATAGCAAAAACTTTGTTACTTATTTATTTAGATATAAAATGATCTGTGGTCTGTAAGGCTTCAGGTACATTATAGAGCAAAGATGAAATTACGCCCATACTTAGAGGTTAAAAAATGTCTGAGACAAAGACAAATATAGGTAGAATTTAATGTCTATGACATCTTCCGGACTAATGACTTGAAATTTATTTAAAAATCTAAACGATTACGTTTTGGAAATACAGCTGGTTACCCTCATCAAATCTTAAAACAGTATCAAAAAAGGAAGATTCCGTTTGACTTGCTTAATAGTTGAGTTCCATGAACTGTAAATAGATTTGAATTTAGAATTTATGTGGTGAAATTATTATTAAATTTGGGGTAAAAAACAATAAATTTGATTTCAATGAAGATGGAGCGGTATGCTACGTCTCTATCTGAGGAAATTTATTACTGTAATGATTTACTTTAGTTTTTATATTCCGCCTATATTTATATATAAATTAAAATTTTCGCAGAAGCAAAAAAAGAATTTTTTTCTTCTTAAAAAGTGTCTAAGTCATATTCTGAACTTGCTATAATATTCAAAACAAAAATTATGACACGCTTAAAAACATGCATTACAATCAATAAAGGAAATGATTTAATTCTTCTTTTAATGAATCAGGTTCATCGAACCTTCAACTGATTTTAAAGTGACACATATTGAAGACCGTAGTTACTAGAATAGAAATAAGCCATGTTAAATTTAATAAATCACTCACATATTCCGATTGAATTTTTTGCACAAATAGCCAATTTATCCCTGAAAGATCTAGTTTTCAGTCGAAGCAATTTTTCTGAATGCAAGCTGGAAATTATCTTCACTACCTATGCCAGCGAATTTCGTCTTCTATATTTTACAAGCGTCTCATCATTACCCCAACGTAAATGTTATTATGGGTCATGAATGTGCTGAATTTGCCGAAGGAGAGCTTACAATTTTCCGCCCTCGGTCGCGTTTTTGAAAGCGACTTATATACCTTATTTATCGTTACTCTCCCTTCTAACGAGACATTGATACAGCGTCGTGTGGGACTCTATTTTTTTATTATTTTTTCATGCTCAGCCTATCCTGCTCCTTCCGCAGTCATCGAATATAAAAAGACGCGCCTAAGAGGACACAAAGTTTACACTCTGTTTCCTATTTCCCTCTTTTTCCCTTTTTTGAAGAACTCCTTTTTCCCATGTTTTCAAGAAAATTCTAATTTTCCCCTTTTCTCGTTTTTTCACTTAAATTCCATTTTTGGCTGAAAATTAATTATTTTGATCAAAAAATGGAACCATTAACTTTTTCATTTAGGAATTTTTCTTTTTTAGTAGATAACTCAACTACTTGCTTGAGCGTTCTACTTTTTTCAACTTTTTTTTTCTATCAGTTAAAAAATACTTTTTTTATCTGAAAATTCACCAAATTTATTTTTGGTTGAAAAGGAATCGCTGATTATTGATCATTCAAATATTTGGTAGAATTTTATGCATTTAATGTTATTCGCCTTTTTTTTGTTAGAAAATGAATCTTTCTGATTGAAAACTCAATTACAGTGAAACCCTTCAATAGCCTTTCCTTATATAGCCTTTCCGAGAATTGACCCCGCACCGCAGGTAGATATAACAGGAGCTGCGTGGGGTGCGCGCCGTGCGCGGGGTCTGCGGTCCTCAGGCGTCACTCAGGCATTAACAAACAAAAGCGGAGCGGGATATAATGAGTAAGTTCCCACCGACCGTCAGCCCCAAAATCGGTGCTATAGAAGAGTTTTGTTGTACTTGTTTTCAAGTTATACTAATTTGATGAAAATTCATTATATTAGTTATGGATCTATTTCTTTGGTTTAAAATTAGAATATTTCATTGCGATTGCAACTGTTTTTGGTTGAGATTCAATTTTTGTTTTAAATTAAATTATTTGGTTAAAAATGCATTCTTTTTAGGTGCCAATTGAAATACCTGGTTTTAAATATATCTATATAAGTCGCCATTCAGGTATTTTGATGACTCTTTTATTATTTTGTGGAAAGTCCAAGTTTTTAAATTAAAAAGTAATCTTTTTTATTAGAAATTTCAACTGCTTTTTCGAAAATTCTTTTTTTTAGAATAAAAATTCATCTTTTTAGATAGAAAAAGATCTTTCGTTGAAAATTTATCACTTTTGTTGAAAAAATAATGTTTTTTGGTACTTATGCAAATGAATAAAAAATATATGAAAAGATAATTTTATTTATAATAAATTATTCCCCTAATGTTCCCTTATGTTATGCAATCATGTCTAAGTATATTTCAAAATCCAATTTTATCCTTTTCTCCAGTAGGGATTGTTTGAATACTTATTTTGAAGATTAACATATCTTTCTTCTTTTGTTGTTTTATCTTTTGAACAGATGAAAAGATATTCCATTTCCTTAATATTTCTATAAGTCCAGCTTTACATTTAATAAAAACCACACCATATTCTTAAACCTTCAGAGAGTCCATTTCCGTAATAGATTAAAGAAGTGCGGAATTGTAGATTTTCTATGCTCTTTTGTATCAAAACAAAGGCGAAAAAAGAGAACAATATTAGAGTGGAACTGAAATCCTCAAAATGGAAATTGTGAAATTCAAGCGTATGGGAATAACCTGGTGGTTCGTATATTCATGCAACTCACGCATTTGAGGTCTGAGCCTTCATAAAGCCGATATGTATATGACGACACTTAATGTATCGCGAACAGATCATCCATCCCAAGAAGTTCAACCTCTCCAGAAAGCAACCCTCCACTTGCCCCTCAGGCTCGGTCGAGAAATCGAAGGCTTGAATCCAAAGAGCAGGCAGCTCCGTTTCAGGACGAAAATTCGATTATCCTCAAACTACTGGGCGAGGATCGGAGTTATACGAAAGGAAAACAGGATTTGTGGATGTAGAGGAGCATGTCCTGAAAATCGATGGGGAAACTTTGGTTTACTCATTTATTATCATGTAATCTAAAAAATCAAGCCAAAGTGGTTTAAGGATAAAGAGGCTATCGGATTTGAGAATAATTTTTCTTCCTCATAGAGAAAGCCTTGTAATGTTACAAATTTTGAAAATTTTATAATTAATTTGATTAGGCGTTTCATCATTAAGGAATATCTAGTACAATGTTCTTAAACATTCTCCTTATTTTAGTACCTTAAAAATTTTTTAAAATTACTATTTTTTAGTAAAACTTTTTTCTATTAACAAAATTTTGAGTTGACACAGAAATGTAAAAGTATTCTTGATTTGCGACGAATCGATTGACCTAAAATATAAGTACACATTTACTCGGTTAAAACTTTCGTGATATGTGTCAGAAGGATGTTTTGTGACACAAATAGAATTTTTTCTTAAACTGAAGGCTTAAAGAAATTTCATTTGCCTGAAAGAGAATCTTTTTTGCAGCAAACATTATATTTTTCGACAACCCTTAACTAATTTTACTGCCAAACAATTCTGTATGTGCAAAAAATATATTCAATTGTCTTAAAACAAAACAGACAAGAGGACTATGCTTTTGATCTATGATAAGTTTTTCTCTGAATGCTGTATTGAAGAGCACGGAAATAACGGTCATGTATATAAATTGAAAAATTAGTGTGAAACATAAAAACTATTTTTATTAACTTAATTCAAATTTCATATAAGAATAAAAAGGGCTCTTTGATTAAGGACATTTTAATAGACCCATTTGCATTTTTTTATGCTGACTTCCTATATTAGGAAGCAAATATGATTATTAATTAACCATAATAAGGAAGAAAGTGGTCCTTATTTACTCTGATTAGATTTTTTTCGAGTTTCTTTGGTTTCACCCTCTTATTTTGTTTAAACTACCAAAAAAATTATGTCCAGTAAATTTCAGCAAAATAGGTTAATAATAACATGTGTTCCAAAGCACTCAAAGTTTCTCGTGCAATTAAGATGAGGAAAACAACTACTTTTATGGCCACGATAGGTAAAACGGGGTTTACTTGTCTCAAGTCGAGCCTTGTCTAGGCTAAGACGACGTTTACTTGTCTCCAGACGAACCTTGTCTTGGCTGAGATGGTCAAACCTTTTTCGTTCCATAAATGAGATTAAGATTGATAAATGAAAAATTTTTAATTATTAAATGAGTTATTTTCAATTAAAAAATTCAGAATCTGGGGGTCTCCACGAGTATAACGCTTACAAATTTTCTCTAAAAAAAAGTGTGTTCAAAAAATAAGGTGACTTTATGGTTTTCTCAAAAAATATTCATTTATTCCTCAATATTTATGTTGTCTACTTCAAAGTAATCCCCCTCAGATATAATACACTTGTGCTAACGCTTTTTCCAATCATCGAAGCACTTCTGATAATCATTTTGTGGTATAGCCTTGAGTTCTTTCAGCGATGCAGTTTTTATCTCCTCAATCGTTGAAAATCTATGTCCTTTCATGGGTTTCTTCAGTTTTGGGAAAAGAAAAAAGTCACTGGAAGCCAAATCCGGTGAATATGGAGGCTGAGGCATAACTGTGGTGCTGTTTTTGGTCAGAAAATCTTTCACACGCAACGATGAATGAGCAGGTGCATTATCGTGATGCAAAAGCCATGAATTGTTTTTCCAAACTTCCGGACGTTTTTTGCGTATCGCCTCTCGTAAACGGCGCATAACTTGAAGGTGATACTCCTTATTGACCTACGACCTTGTGGTAAGAATTCCTGATGCACTACGCCACGGTAATCAAAGAAGACAGTGGGCAAAACCTTCAAATTTGACCGAACTTGACGTGCTTTTTTTTGGTCTTGGTGACTCAGGATGCTTCCACTGAGACGACTGGGCTTTAGTTTCGACGTCATAACCATATACCCACCATTGTTGGCATGAGCCAACCGATATGCCAAGACCGTATTGCTACTGTCAACATTTCAAGAGTTTTAGAGCAATGGATTCCATTTTTCACAAAAAATTTAATGCAAACGCTTTCCTCCATTTTTTTCGAAAGAAGAAAATCGCCGAGCGCAGCAAACCCTTCTAACCCTTGACGCCTCTGCCAGAAAAACAACACGAGCTATATAGTCAAAACTGTGAACATATGATCTTGACGAGTTTACCAACACTCAAGTCGAACTTTTTGACTTGAGAATGTCTTTATTGGGGGTAAAATTTCAAGATGGTCGCTTAAGCTTTTTTTCTAAACTTATCATTTCTTTTATTCTCGGTAAAAACTTTGCAGGTGTCACTTAAAATGATTCATGACTGTTCAAAACAAAACAAAACATATTTCTAAATGTATAAATGTCAAAATTTTGAAAAATTCAAAATAGCGCCTTCTCAGAAACTCATATTTTTTATACGTTTCGTCCAAAGCTCTTCAATGTTTTAAGAAAAATCAATTGTGTTATTACAATGTGTATGGGTGTAAGTAGATCTGGAAATTTTTACTTCATTAGAAATAGCGCCTTATCCCTATTTTGAAAAGTTATATAATTTTTACAAATTTAAACAAAGTATAAAATATATTTTCAGAAAGAAGTTAGTGATTCACTAAACCACCTACTTGGAACGTTCGTAATTCTGCATTAAGGCGCAATTTTTCCTTTAGTGAAAATTTCGAGATCTACTAACAACCAAATTTGAAGATCATTGGACGAAAAGCATAGAAAATGCAAATTTTTTAGTATTTTATAAGGAGCCATATTGTACTATTTCAAATTTCGACTTTCATTTATCATGAAATATGTTTCTTTACAATAATGTAGCCTATTAATTAATACCTGAAAAGTTGTCACCGAGAAACAAAAAAATAATGAGCTTGAAAACAAAATTTTTCAGCCGGTTTAATTTTTTTAAATTTTGAACGTAAGTTGTCATCACGTACTTTCTAATAAATAAATCTGCCTCTTGTAAGGATTTGACAAGATTTTGTTAATAATTGTGGGAATTGTAATTTTGGCTCAAATTTAGGGAGCCGCCATTTTGTAAATTTTGAAGGGAACAAAATTTTCGTGTTGAAACTTTGAGTGATTTCGGTCAATTGTTAACATTAACCGTTTGCGCTCAAATTTAGTGTTCATCCATCAAAACAAAATAGGGGGTGAGACCAAGAAGAATCCAAAATCAAAATATAAGGACCACCCTGAAGAGGAAGCAATTTGAAAATAAAATGAGTACCATAATATTGTAACTAGAAAGAAAGTAGAAAACTCCAGATTAAATACATTACCACTTTATAGTTGCTTTAAAGTTCTCTTGTGCATATTTATGTTTCGCCGAGATCACAGATGCCAACATCTTTAATCTGAAGAATTCCCGATAAAAATTGGATTTAAAGAAAATTCTCCATCATTGGGGTCTAAAAAGTCAACTTTATTCATTTGCTTTTAAATGTTAATAAAAAATTAGAAGAATGTTGGAAAAGGGCTACTCAAAACTCCCATTCAGCTGTTTCAAAGACTTTTTCTATTTATCCCCTTCTTCGTCACAGATAATTACACAAAGCTTAAACTCCCAGCTCGACGTCTCAATTACTACCCACCCTTTTCGCTCAAAATGCCGTTAATTTTTTACGACTGATTTAGTTGTAATTATTCTAATTGGAAACGAAGTTCAAGAAAATACCACGAATCATTTGTACTTTAATAACTTCTATTTATACACGACTTCGCATGTGTACCATATGCGACGAAAGTCCGAGTTGTGTACTCGAATTTTGAAAACGCGATTAAACTCGGGAGGTGATGTTCTGCAGTTGTCCTCTCATCTGACCGAATACTTAGGCAAATGCGAATACTTCGAGCCAATTCGTATGTACAATACCTTAGTAAAAACAATGACCCTATTCGTTAGAAAATGGCCAAATTCTAAACTTTTCATGAAACTTCTTACAATAATTAACAATCCTGGTAAATTTAACAAATAACTTAGAAAATAGTCATTACAAAGACAATCTTGGCTAACTTCGCAAAGAAATTTTAATAATACCCCAACTCTCAATCTGTTTATGAAAATTGTTTGAATGATTAATAATGATTATAAATTTACAAAGTAACATGTCAAATGATCATTGTAAGACATTCTTAGTTCATTTCGTAAAAAAATTATTCATCTTCCTTGAAAATAGCCAAGTTATAAATATTTCGATAAACATTTTTTAAATCATTAATAATTGTAGATTTTTAAAGCATCAGAGAAAAAAATCATCGGAAAGATATTCCTAGTAAATTATGGTAAAAATTGAAGCCTACTCGTAGAAATAAAACCAAACTCTTATTTTTTCAATATAGATTCATTCAATAATGAATAGCTCTTCTTAATTAACAAAGCATTACAGAAAACTGTCATCGGATAGATATTTTTCTTTGACTCCGTAAAAAAATTTACTAGTAGAAAAAAGGGCAAACTCTTAATTTTTCAAATAAAATTGTTTGCATAATTAATAGTTCTTGTCATTTTGCAAAGCAATATAGAAAGGATTCATCGGATAGACATTCTTAGTTGACTCCGTAAACAAAATGATACGTCAGATAAACGCAAAACTCTTAATTTTTTAATTAAAATTGTTTAGATAATTAATAGTTCTTGTAAATTTACAAAGCAACATAGAAAAAAGTCATCGGATAGACATTCTTAGTTGACTCCGTAAACAAATTGATTCGTAGGATAAAGGCAAAACTCTTAATTTTTTAATTAAAGTTGTTCAAATAATTAACAAGTCTTGTAAATTTTCAAAGCAACATAGAAAAGAGTCATATGATAGACCTTACTATTTGACTCCGTAAACAAATTACTTGTAGAAAAAAGGGCAACTTCTTCATTGTTCAATTGAAATTGTTTAAATAATTAATATTTCTGGTCAATTTTCAAAGCAATATAGAAAAGAATCATTGGATAGACATTCTTAGTTAATTCCGTGAACAAATTTACTTGTATAAAAAAAGGCAAACCCTTAATTTTTAAATTAAAATTGTTTAAATAATTAATAGTGCTCGCAAATTTGCAAAGCCACCTACAAAACAGTCATCGGATAGACATTCTTAGTTGACTCCGTAAATAAATTGATTCGTAGTATAAAGGCAAAACTCTTCATTTTTTAATTAAAATTGTTCAAACAATTAACAGTTCTTGTAAATTTTCAAAACAACATAGAAAAGAGTTATAGGACAGATATTGTTATTTGATTCCGTAAATAAATTGATTGGTAAGATAAAGGCAAAACTCTTAATTTTTAAATTGAAATGGTTTAAATAATTAATAGTTCTTGTAAATTTACAAAGCAATCTAGAAAAGAATAATCGGATATACATTCTTAGTTGACTCCGTAAACAAATTGATTCATAGGATAAAGGCAAAACTCTTATTTTTTCAATATACATTCATTTAATAATGAATAGTTCTTCTTAATTAACAAAGCAACACAGAAAACTGTCATCGGATAAATATTTTTATTTGACTCCGTAAAAAAATTCACTAGTAGAAAAAAGGGCAAACTCTTAATTTTTCAAATAAAATTGTTTAAATAATTAATAGATCTTGTCAATTTGCAAGGCAATATAGAAAATATACATCGGATGGACATTCTTAGTAGACTCCGTAAACAAATTGATGCGTCACAGAAACGCAAAACTCTTAATTTTTAAATTAAAATTG
>NC_046661.1:106184953-106186012 GCF_010883055.1 Belonocnema kinseyi | reverse complement strand
TTGATTCGTAGGATAAAGGCAAAACTCTTAATTTTTTAATTAAAGTTGTTCAAATAATTAACAAGTCTTGTAAATTTTCAAAGCAACATAGAAAAGAGTCATTTGATAGACATTATTATTTGACTCCGTAAACAAATTTACTTGTAGGAAAAAGGGCAACTTCTTCATTTTTCAATTGAAATTGTTTAAATAATTAATAGTTCTGGTCAATTTGCAAAGCAATATAGAAAAGAATCATTGGATAGACATTCTTAGTTAATTCCGTGAACAAATTTACTTGTAGAAAAATAGGCAAACTCTTAATTTTTAAATTGAAATTGTTTAAATACTTAATAGTGCTCGCAAATTTGCAAATCCACCTACAAAACAGTCATCGGATAGACATTCTTGGTTGACTCCGTAAATAAATTGATTCGTAGGATAAAGGCAAAACTTTTCATTTTTTAATTAAAATTGTTCAAACAATTATCAGTTCTTGTAAATTTTCAAAGCAACATAGAAAAGAGTCATATGACAGACATTGTTATTTGATTCCGTAAACAAATTGATTGGTAGGATAAAGGCAAAACTTTTAATTTTTAAATTCAAATGTTTTAAATAATTAATAGTTCTTGTAAATTTACAAAGCAACCTAGAAAAGAATAATCGGATGTACATTCTTAGTTGACTCCGTAAACAAATTGATTCGTAGGATAAAGGCAAAACTCTTATTTTTTCAATATAAATTCATTTAATAATGAATAGTTCTTCTTAATTAACAAAGCAACACAGAAAACTATCATCGGATAGATATTTTTATTTGACTCCGTAAAAAATTCACTAGTAGAAAAAAGGGCAAACTCTTAATTTTTCAAATAAAATTGTTTAAATAATTAATAGATCTTTTCAATTTGCAAAGCAATATAGAAAAGATTCATCGGATGGACATTCTTAGTTGACTCCGTAAACAAATTGATACGTCACAGAAACGCAAAACTCTTAATTTTTAAATTAAAATTGTTTAAATAATTAATAGTTCTTTTAAATTAACGAAGCAACCTAGAAAAGAGTCATCGGATA
>NC_046661.1:106181267-106184853 GCF_010883055.1 Belonocnema kinseyi | reverse complement strand
TAAATTTTCAAACCAACATAGAAAAGAGTCATATGATAGACATTGTTATTTGACTCCGTAAACAAATTGATTGGTAGGATAAAGGCAAAACTCTTAATTTTTCAATTAAACTTGCTCAAATAATTAATAATTCTTGTAAATTTGCAAAGCAACATAGAAAAGAGTCATGGGATAGACATTTTTATTTGACTCCGTAAACAAATTTACTTATAAAAAAAAGGGTAAACTCTTAATTTTTCAATTGAAATTGTTTAAGTAATTAATAGTTCTTGTAAATTTGAAAAGAAATATAGTAAAGAGTCATTGGATAGACATTCTTAGTTAACTCCGTGAACAAATTTACTTGTGGAAAAAAGGACAAATTCCTCATTTTTAAATTAAAATTGTTTAAATAATTAATAGTACTTGTATATTTATAACGCAACATAATAAATTAAACGTATTCTTTAAAGAAGAGCCATTTATAAAAATTGTTTAAGTAGTTACAATGTTTGAAGATTAAATAAATGCTAAAAGCCATAAACGAGCTCCACTCGATTTCGGCACGATCGCTGTAACTTTATCGATAGGAATGTTTACATCCAATAATATGAACAGATCCCTCGAACGTGCCTGTTTCACTTTTCTATCACTCTATGGGAAGCTGCGACCTGCATTCAACTATAAGATACAGTAAACTCAGAATGCAGGCCTCCCGGATTTATAGATTCCGAAAATTCAAGCCGCGCCGAGAGCATTTGTTGTGGGTAAAGTGGGGAGTGTACGGTGCTCACTCCGGAGTGACGAAACAGGAGCGTTACAGTACAGCCCTGTACTCTCACGGTTCACCTAATTAAATGCGTAATGACTTTCTGATAGTTTACTAGAAGTGGAAGGCACAAGCAAATAAGCATGATGGTGAGCTCGGTATTATTTCATTAAGATTCAAATTTCTTCTGAATTTGTGGCGCTATCGTAGCTGCCAATAGGCTTCATGATTCAACGCAGAAAATAAAGAAGAAGTATTGGACGGAGAGAGAGAGAGAGAGAGAGAGAGAGAGAGAAAGTAGCTATTCACGGAAAAGTCGAAACTTCACCCAAAAACAGTTTCACTTTGCATTAAATAGTTAAGTTAATGGATTTTTCACCAAAAAGCTCAACTTTTTACCAAGTAGCTAAATCTTAAATAAAAAAAAGATTAATTCACAATGAATATATAATTGACAAGCATTGATGTTATTTGTCCACTAGAGTGAATAATACAATAATTTCTCATCTTTGATTTTTCCGATTACTGGTCAAATAATTTCTGGAGAATAAATAAATAAATTTTCTCGGTCACATTGTTCCTTAACGCTCCACTCGTGAATAGTGGCGTTCTCGGTTCAAATCGGGACTGTGGCAGATTTTTTCTCGTTTCAATAGAAAATTATTTGAACGGCAATTGGAAAAATATAACATAAGAAATTAAGGAAAATTATATAAGTTGATGATTTAACCAAAAAAAGATTGATAATTTTAATAAAAACAGTCGAATTTGTGGAAAAAAAGATTAATTCTCAACGAAAATTGTATTTGTTGATACGTACGGGCAAAAATATATTAATTAAAAAATTTAAATATTAATTTTAAATTTGTGATGTTTACGTGTAACGAAATTTGGTTTTAATGGGTCTAATCTACAAAGTGTGAGTCATTTAGCTAAATCTCATGTTCATATAACATATAACATTTTGACAAGTCATCATAGTATTTACGTTCCAATAATGGTTCTACTGAAGCACAACTTAGGTATTAAAGAAGATCGAAATACGTCTGTTTTAAATAGGACCTTTTTAAGCCAAAAGCCTAGGAAAGTTACACTCTAGTTTTTTTTCAAATTTATTTTAAAAGTCCTAAACTATTTTCGCGACAAATAAATATAAAAGTTTCATTTTATTTTGATCAACATTTATACAAATGCCCATAGTACGGAAAAATTTTAATTTAGCTTTTTTTTCTAAATTTTCGCAATTGCTTGTATTATTCTCTGTGAAAATGTACTTCAGAAATAGGAATTGCGAAAATTAATAGAAAAATAAGTGGGAATTTTTCCGTATATTAGTCTTAAAAAAGTCCTCGTTAAACGGGAAATATTTTTCGCCTTTTTTAGCTTTAGAACTATTCAAGCATTCAATTTGTAAGATCTGATAACCATCAGCCATTTTAGAAATTTAGAAAAAAAAGTAATATAGAACTTTTCGGATACTTTGGTTTTAAAAAAGTTCTGCTGAAATAGGACATATTTATAACTTTTTTGTAGCTAATTTGTATTTTAAAACTACTTTTTTTGGGGAAATAAATCCATCATATAAAATTTTAAAAAAATTAAATGTACTTTAGCGGGAATTTATCCAGGTTCCAAATATGATCCCAGTGAAACTTTTTTCTAGCCGACAAAACATATTTCATTCTGAAAAAGTTTTAAAAAATTCCCTAGGCGCGTCAAGTGAGTTCCAAAAAAACTTTAGAATAAGGAAATTTCAAATATTGAAAATTTTGCATTTGTATGAAAATTAAAAATTGTATAAGTCACAAGTGCTGCCATCTAGCAGAGGGTGTTTCAAACTGTAAGTTCAACCCTTATCACTGATGGGTGCAGCTTGAAATTCTACTCTTTAGGCTGATAAAAATGTTTTCTTTTCTGCCAAGATAATGATCGATTATAAGACTTCCAGTCAAGGTTCACATTTTCTATTATAGAATATTTTTAATTCTTATTATACCAGCCAGATGGCGACAGGCATATTTCAGTAGATGAGACAGTTTCAGTAGGACAAATAATGATTTTATATTCTGAAGTTTGTAGTTATGTTTATAATTAAATAACAATTCTTGGAATAAATGTTTAGTTCTTAAGAACATTGAAATAATTATAACTAAGCTTTTTTATAAAGCAACTCCACTTTTTAAAATATAAACTCAGATATTTTCAATTTAAGTTTTAAAAAAATGTTCAATCAAATTGAAAATAGCCTATGTACTTGTACTACATTGTACAAATTCTAGCAGACAGAAATCATTTAAATCGTATAAAACAAGAAAAAAGGCTTTTAATTAATTCTGTAGAATAAAAACTGGATTGCAGATAAAATGTTCCTTGAATGTTCCATAAATATCAGAAGGTCTTTTAATTAGCGCGCTTGAAATTAAATGCGAAATAAAATATTAAAAGATTGAAGCATGAAAACTCGCGTGCGAAGATCAGACAAGATAGAAAAATAACAAGACAAAATATCGATTAGTTTGGTTTTCCCATTAAAAATTCGATTACAGTTCTTTACAAGGACAATATTACACACACATACTGTTTTAAACTAGGAAAAAAGAACGCGATTAAAGTTTACGAAACAATTGAACATAAAAAGAGAGCTCAATCAATAAAATGGCACGCGTATGATTTGAGCATTTTGCGCATCTGTAGATAAACTTTTTCATACTTGTAACCAGATCTGAAATAGTAAAAGTAGTTTTACAACAGTTACATTAAAAAAAGCCTGTGGAATTTTATCCACATTTTCCGTTCAAAGTACTTCACAACAACCAGATAAAAAAATAGGTCAATTAC
>NC_046661.1:106179867-106181257 GCF_010883055.1 Belonocnema kinseyi | reverse complement strand
AATTTTCGGGTTTTCTAAAGCCTACTGAATTTCGCCCCAAATGCGCTCAAATGCGACACCGATAAAAATTTTTTCGCAACAAAACTGTAAGAGTTATATCAGCTGTTACGCGAGGGGGAGGGGGAGGCTAGCGCCATGCTATCCGCTAAAGATGTTGCGCTAGCTAATTAACAAATATCTTATATTTTGGAAGGGCAGGGGGAAATGTAACGCAAGTGTTAAATCCTCAACAGTCATGTGCAATATAAAGTTGAGGACATGGATTCATTTGTTTTCAAATGCGCTCATATGCGCCATAAATTCTGTTTAAAAAATTTGAAAATTGTCCAAGATATGGAGGTAACAAAATTTCACGAAGTGATCACCAACCAGATAAAAAGTTTGCAATTCGCATTGATGAAAAGAGTTTGCTACCAATCCTATACTCGATGATATCTACAAATATCTTAAATTGAAGTATCAAAATTTATGAAGATCTCTTTATATAGAACATGAAATGCGATAATATGCGCCACTTTCGAAATTAACAAAAAAAACCATAATCAACCCCCTCATTACCACTTGTTACAAAGCACTATCCAATGATATCTCAAAATAACTTAAATTGCAATGT
Organism: Belonocnema kinseyi; assembly: GCF_010883055.1. Taxonomy (NCBI): domain Eukaryota; kingdom Metazoa; phylum Arthropoda; class Insecta; order Hymenoptera; family Cynipidae; genus Belonocnema; species Belonocnema kinseyi. The sequence goes on along the minus strand of NC_046661.1, from coordinate 106,180,644 downwards.
AACACTTTATAAAGATCTCTTCGCATGAGATTTTAAATTCGGTCATATGCGCCACTTTCAAAATTAACAAAAAACCATGACCAACCCCCTTATTACTACTTGCTGCCGATCCACTATCCAATGATATCTCCAAATAGCCCAAATTACACTATACAAGTTTATTAATAGCCTTTTGTGCAGAATATCAGATGCGATAATATGCGCCATTTTCGAATTGAACAAAAAACCATAACCCAACCCCTCATTATCACTTGTTACGATCTACTATCTAAAGCTATCTGCAAATAACCTAAATTGCAATATAAAAATATATAATGATCTGTTCGGATAAGATTTCAAATGCGCTTATATGCGGTAGTTTCAAGATTAACAAAGAACCGTAACCACTCCTCATGATTACTTGCTACCAATTCAACAACCGATGATATCTCCAAATAAGCTAAATTTCAATATAAAAATTTATAAATGTCTATTCGGATAGGCTTTTACAGGCGCTCATATGCTCCCTTTTAAAATTATCAATAAAATATTAACAACCCCCTAATTACCACTTGTTACGATCCACTATTCGATGATGTTTCCAAATAACTTAAATTGCAATATAAAAATTTGTAATGGTCTCTTCAGATAGAATTTAAATTCGCTCATGTGCACTCTTTCAAAATTGACAAAAAGTTGATAAAAAGAGATATTTCGGGTTTCACTCGTGTAAAAAACTACTACGAATTGTTTGCCGACGTTTCGTGAACATTGCAGTTCACATCTTCAGGGCTGACC
>NC_046661.1:106175062-106179767 GCF_010883055.1 Belonocnema kinseyi | reverse complement strand
CACGAAACGTCGGCAAACAATTCGTAGTAGTTTTTTACACGAGTGAAACCCGAAATATCTCTTTTTATCAAAATGAATCATCGTGAAAGCATAAAATCTATGACAAAAAGTTATACTAAACCCCTCATCACCACTTGCTACGATCCACTATCCGATGATGTTTCCAAATAACTTAAATTGCTATATAAAAATTTGTAATGGTCTCTTCAGATAGAATTTAAATTCGCTCATGTGCACTCTTTCAAAATTGACAAAAAGCCATACTAAACCCCTCATCACCACTTGCTACGATCCACTATCCGATGATATCTTCACATAACTTTAATTGCGATATAAACATTTATAATGATCTTTTCGTATCGGATTTAAAATGCGCTCATATGCGCCACTTTATATAAATATGCACCAATATGCGCCACTTCATTAAATATAAAAATTTATAAAGATCTCTTTATAGAGAATATCAATTGCGATAGTATGCGCTACTTTCAAAATTAACAGAAACCTATAACCAACCCCCTCATTTCCACTTGCTGCCGATCCAACAACCGATGATATCTCCAAATAACCTAAATTGCAATATAAAAATGTATAAAGGTCTCTTCGGATAGGGTTTCAAATGCGCTCATATGTGCTCCTTCTAAAATTAACAAAAGCACCATGATCAACCCCCTTATTACCACTTGTAACGATTCACTATCTAAAGATATCTCCAAGTAAATAATAAAAATATTAAAAATTCTAAACGAAAAGCCCCTAGTGGATCGGTAACTAGTGACAATGAGGGTGTTGATTATGGTTTTTGTTCATTAGGAAAGTGGCGCATATGAGCGCATTTAAAACCCCATAGGAAAGTCACTTCATCAATTCTGATTGAAAACTTTTTATTTTGTTGGTCATCACTTCGTAAAATTTTGTCACCTCTATATCTTGGGCAATTTTTAAAAATAAAAAAAAATGTAAGGCGATGAGCGCATTTGAAGACGAATGAATCTTTGTCCACAACTTTATATTGCACATCGCTGTTAAGGATTTAACATCTGCGTTACACTGGCCTACCTCCAAAATATGATATCTTTGTTCATTAGCTAGCGCCAAATTTTTAATTGTTGGCGCATTTGAGCGTATTGGAAGTTACTTAAGATAAGTATGATTAATTTGAAAAATATTATTATTTTAGAAAAATTACATCAGCCCTCCCCCCCATTTCGATCGCTGATAACTCGGTTATTAATGTGGCGCAAAATTGTTTCTTCATGCCGCATATGAGCGCATGTGAATCCCCATAGCAAACTACCTTCATCAATGCGAATCGCAAACTTTTTATTTGGTTGGTCACCACTTCGTAAAATTTTTTTACCTCTATATCTTGGGCAATTTTCAAGATTTTCAAAAATGTATTATGGCGCATATGAGTGCATTCGAGAGCCCTTAGGAAACTCCCTTTATCTATGCGGATTGCAAATTTCTTATTTTGTTGATCATCACTTTGTAAAATGTTGTTATCTCCATATCTTCGCAATTATCAAAATTTTCCGACAAAATTTTTGGCGCATGTGAGCACATTTGAAGACGAATGAATCCATGTCTAGGACTATTATATTGCACATCACTGTTGATGATTTTACACCTGCGTAAAACTGTTAATAGTTTCGAAAAATTGCACTAATCCCCCCCCCCCCATTTTGATCGCTGATTACTCGGTCTTCAATGTGGGGCAAAATTTTTTATTTGTGGCGTATATGAGCGCATTTAAAGATATTCAAGATCTTGTGATTTATATTTTGATTGTTCAAATGGGGGGAGGGAAAGCGTGACGCTACCCCCCCCCCCATAACACTTGATATAACTCCTACAGTTTTAACTTGTAACATTTTTTATCGGTATGGCATTTGAGCGAATTTGGGGCGCAATTCAGTGGGTTATAGAAAACCCGATAAATTAAGAAGGGGTGGGGGCTCGTGTAACTGACCTGAAAAAAAATGCTAAATGTTGCGAGTCCGAGCTTTTTTAAACATTTTCTTCTTTTGTAGGATATGGATTGTTTTCATTTGCAATACATCTAAGTTAACGTTTGAAGTATTTCCACTTTATTTTCCACAAAACATAAAACGTAAACTTTCCGATGACGCATCGTCTTTAACATAAAACAGAAGTTTCTCCTTCATCCCAACCTCTATATTACATGAAATGAACTAACTTCAAAAGGCGCCAAATTGTCAATTACTCTTACAGTTTATTGCATTTTTCTAGAATAGGAACTTAGAAAATTAGGTTGAACGAAGTTATCAAAAACCTTACACTCTTTGTTGTTTAATACGTAATATGATACACACTGAGTGAATATTACTTTGTGTAATTGTTTTGAGTTTCTTCTTTTAAATATTTTTAATTTTTACATTCTGATCCAGAGTTTGAGTTTGAGACAGAAAAAGGCGATTTTTCTGAAGGTGTCTGTAGCCTGTAGGCATGAAAATTTTTTAAAGACTAATCAGATTTGATAGAACTTTTGCACACGTTTTGAGGCATTAAAAGCGCAGACTAGTTCGTAAACAAGCCATTTTTTTCCAATAGCTCTTCTTTTATCCACTGGCAATTTTTTTTCAAAAATTAAAAATTCCATTTCTCATCAAAACTGTACGAAATATTAAATAAATATTGAGTGGAATCGCTCATACCAAAAAGATGAACAAATTTTGTGGGAATCATTTTTGATGTAGTACATATTTTCGTTTTAGTCGTAAAAAATTCTGTTAAAAAAATTTCAATTTATCGACAAAACTGTGAAAAACACGAAAAAATGCGAAGACTAAAATTTCTTATCTAAAAAAGTTTAGAAAAAGTTGTTCACCAAAAAGAAGATCGACAAATCTGTTATGAAATAGTTTATGATGGAATGCGTATAGTTGCTATTTGAATAGTAAAAATAACATTGAAAAAAAAAATGTTGAGAAAAACGAAACAAGCTACAATAAAATGTTAATTGTCAAAATTGTTTCCCTAAATTATACCTAAAAATTTGCTTTGTACTTTTTTTCTATAGGACGCATACTTTTTTAATAATGGCAACAAGAAAATGAAAATGCGCCTGTTTCAATTTCAATTCAATATAATTAAATCAAGCGCGAGTCACAATTCACTTTAAGGGAATGTGTTGATTAAAGCCGAAGAAGCTTTAACAAAAGAGAATTCACAATCATCAAATTGCAGTTGTCGATGATTTGACCTGTAATTTCAAAAGGCCTATGCACAAATGTGGGGCAAGTATGAAGACTGAGCACGCAGCGCAAGGGAAATATATAATTAAGCCAAGCGCTATATGAATATATTATCGTACTCAGGCGCGTGATCCAACCGATGGAATTTTAATTCTAAAAGTTTATTTTTGAAAGAGAATACTTGAATTGTAAATGATTTGTTAATAATAAAGGAAAAAATTCTGTTTTTAACTTTTTGGTGAAATGTTTAAAAAATGAAGAATGGATTTTGTTCCTAACCCCTTGACTATATTAAATCAGGTTATATGCAGTTATCTGATAATAAAGATTACAAATTTTCTTCCGTATTAATTGAGTGAATCAAAATTTCCAGATAAATGCTTTTATTTTAGGCTAAAATTTATTTCTTAGTTTTTCTGAACATTGTTGACAAAAGCAAGTTGCAATTGTAAATGATTTTTTAATATTGTGAAATAATTTTGATCTATTGAGATTTTTAAATTTTTCGAAAAATCTGAAAGATTTGAAGGTGATTTATTTTATATTTCAGAATCTAGAAACAAATTTGGGAAAATTTTATCGAAGAATATTTTTAGCTTTTAAATGTTTTGGAAAGATTTGAAAATAATTTAATTCTTGAAAAGATAAAAAAGAACTAAAACATAATATAGATTTTAAAAGATTTCAAAAGGAGAAGCTATTAAGAAATTTTCAAATGTTTTTCGACATGTTATACAACCTTATGAACAACATATATCTCTCAGACGTTAAACAAATAATTTTCAAACTTTATAAAAAATTTTAAAGGTTTCAACAATATAACATAATTTTCTGAATATTTCTGTAAAAGCTTCAAATTATTTTTTACTTGAATAAAATTAATTTTGGAAGAAAATTATAAAAGATTACGAAACGTTTCAAAATATTTTCAAAACTTTCAAAAAATTACTTAAAAGATTTTAAGGCAATTCTTTTATTATATAGAAATTTTTCAGGCATAACAATTTGGAAAATATTTAGAAATTGTAAAAGTTTTAAATAAATTATTAATATTTAAAAGTGATAAATTTCAGAAATTTCTTTTAAATTCCAGCATGTCTTAAGAAACCTAGGATAATTACATTCATATAATCTTAAAATAAAATAAACCTGAAAAATGAATAGTTATTAGAAATGTTTATAATGTTTTGAGAATTATTTCCTTCCTTAAAAATTCAATGCTTTACACATATTTTGTTGAAAATTGGTCTTTTTTGATAAATTTAACTCTGTTTCATTTGAAATTAAAATATTTTAAAGTAAAAATTGGTTAAAAGTGAACAAATTGGTTAAAAATTCAGTTTTTTCAGAAATAGAGAAGACCACTACGCGGTAGATAATGATAGTATAATACGAGGGTGGATTGATAAGTTTCCGGCCTGACCAAGAAAAACAACGTTTTTAAGAATTTTTTTTTTTTATTTCTCAACATAATCTCCTCCAAGGCT
>NC_046661.1:106145640-106174962 GCF_010883055.1 Belonocnema kinseyi | reverse complement strand
GCTATCTAAGGATGGTACTATAGAACGCCACCTCAAGGTAGGCCTAGTGGCGCCATCTCTTGGTCAGGCCGGAAACTTATCAATCCACCCTCGTAGATAATACTTAATTATATTCATTACCCATTACTAGTTTTAAATGAATAATTATTTACTGTAGGTTCATTGTCTAATTTTGGGTGGTCTCCACTATAATTATTTTGTTGAAGATTCGTGTTTTTGGCTGAAAATTTAACTATTTTATTAAAAATTATATTTGACTCGACTGCCAAGCCTCAAAAATACTTTTGAATTTTCTTACGAATTTTGGGAAAATCATATTTCTCAACGAAACGGAAAACTACACACGCGCGATTGATAATCCTAATCATGTAAAAATTAAGTTTTCACAATAATCCCAGAGTAAACCTAATAATGAAACAATCAATTAGATCGATACAATATTATTAATTTTCTTTTTAAAATAACAAGAAAGCAAGAGCTTTAAATAGTTTTAAAAGATTTGGAAAGATTTTTATCAACTTAGGATTTTTTAAATTATTAAAAGTTATATAATATCACCTGATAACAACATTTTAATGGATTTCACAGAATTCATTCACAATAAGTGAGGAATTTCGTAGGGCTTACTTACAAAAAAGAAAATCATTAAAAACATACTAAATTTAATGAGTATTTAAATTGTTTTCAATTTTCTGAAAATGTTTCCTAGTATCCCTAAATTATAAAAAATTTCATCTCATTCTTCGTATTTCTCTTAAATTTCTCCAAATGCACTCGAATTTGACTAAAAACAATGGAATATTTGGATTTTTTGAAGTTTTTCTTATTTATTTTAATTTCAGTTAAATTGATTTGAAGCCTTACAAATCAAATTCTTTAAATTTGAAAGTGCATAGGTCACAGTATTAACGCAGATTAGTCACTATTAGTCACTTTGTAGCTCAAAATTCGTTACTTTTAATAGCTTCTTCGATTTGAGACTTTTTTTTCATTTTTAAAAGTAAATTCTGCTGTAGCGGCCCTAAGAATAAAAAATTAAAACTACATGAACTTAAATTTACAATTATTCCATTCCACATATAGGTTTCTGGATTTAAAATGTTACAAAATAATAATTTTTTTCTTAAAATTTAATGGAAATAGAAAATGAAAAATTCGTGATGGAAAAATCAAGTAAAATTCAGGGAATTTTAAAAATTAAATTTTTTCGCTACCCTGAATATGTGACTTCGCAACGAACACGAACACTAGAATGTGTGTGTGTGTGTGTGTGTGCCTATCGGTGAATGCCAAAAAGAGGAATCTTAATAAGGAATCACTTTACTAATTGATTTAAAAACATGTATGGCTGAATATTATTCTTGAGTTTCATAACCTTTATTTTCCAAAATTTATTTTCGAGATCTGTATAAGTTTTAGATTGGTATCAAAAAGATTGAGTCAAGGGGGAAAAAGTTTACTTTGTATCACTGCTTTTAACTTAAAACTTCAATCCATATGTATATATGTGTAGTCTGCAAAATGTTCAGCAAGTCGATCGATTAAGTGGAGGCGTCACCTAGAGTTTTATATCCTTAAACGACTAACAAAAAATATTCTTCTACACATGTGCCATCGATCTAAGGAGTATAACGGATTGGAAAGGATCTTGATCAATTTAAAAATTAAACACAGTGAACCGGGAGATAATAACAAATCCACAGCTGTTGTTCTGTGATGAAGGCGAAAATAGAATAAAATCATAAAACTTCTTTCTCAGGATTGTTTAGTAGTAAAAATCTACTTGCGTGAGGCTGCTTTAGAATAGAAAGTAGAAAGTCGGAAGACTCAGAAGAAAATTCTACAATGCAGGCTTCGTCAGAAGTAATTGAAAACGATTCAAAAGTTTAATTTTTTATTTTTCATGATATTTTTGCAATTAAGACAAAAACTATGCATCGTATGAAAAAATTATATGTACAAAATTTGTAGACCTTTTTTACGCAAACTACTTTACAAACGCTAGAGTTTCCAAGCATCTTATTACAAATAGTATATGGCGCACAAGGCTCAAACCTTACGAACGCCACCTCGCATGTTGGCTGTATTGCCGCCCCAAATTCAAAAGTCGCATCTACACATTTTTTCGAAAATTAGTTATGGCAATGGACGTATTCCTTGACCTGCAAACTTTTTCTGTATAACTAAAGATTAGCTTATATGTTGCGAAAATGCCAATTTTATGGAAATTATTTACGTATCTCTCAAGGTAAAACGTCCGCGATAATTTCTGATGTCGTGTCTACTTACGCATGCGCTGCGAGAAGATGGTTCACGTTTGTAATTTTTAAAATATATTTTTATCAAAATAACATGCAAAATAATAGATTTTTTTCTTGCTTTATGATTTGCATTTTACATTAGTCATTTGCCAATAACATATTCCTTTTAAATCTTTTACTGCCACTGTTTACAAAATTTATATATAGGTAAACATTTTAAAAAGTAAGATAATAACATGTATAACATTCCGAACCGCAAAACAGAAGCTTTCATACAGGGAGGACACGCTGGGGCTTACCAAAAGTATGCAACCCATCTTACACGCTAATGCTATTCTTATGTGAGTGTATGAGGGGTTACATACATTTTGGTAAGCCCCAGCGTGTCCACCCTGTATACGTCCTGGCCAAAAGAATGTGCGAAAATATAAAGACCGAGTGCGGCGCGCGAGATAAATACGTCATCGAGCACAAAGCGCGAGAATTAACAGTCGTGCGCCCTCGGCGCGCTCAAAATCGTGAGCAAAGCGAGCCGTGCGCTCAGCGCGCGACGAGACTGTGCCCGCGCGGCGGGCAGATTTTTTTGTTGGTTTCTGATTACGCGCGTGAAGCCAAAATTCCAAAATTAAAAAAAAACGGATCCAATATGGTGGAAAAGAAATTAAGGAATTGGTACCATAGCTTCAAAATGGATTCCCAAGGGGTGGTTAGGTGACATATTAGGAATCTGGAGTAAAAATTCAATAATTCAACATGTCGGACGCAGTATAGCGGGCAGAAAAATTAAAAATAAGTATTTTACCCGCTATTTCGAATTTTTTAATTTTGACTTCAGATGCGTAATGACGGAGAAAAATAGAAGGTCAGTTTGGGCATATAATTGTGCACACAGACAATATTGAAGGGTCAACTATAGGACAATGTTTATAGGTTGCTAAAGCGACTATCTCTAAAAGGTTAAAACAAGACGTTCAAATCGATTATCTTAGTGTCGACTTCATGATTACAGATGGTCGACTCGACCGTCATCGAGAGACGAACTGATCGCCACATAAGGCGGAATTGATCAATATAAAGGGTCGATTTTATCATCTCACAGAGTCCGGTCAATTTGATTAACCTATATTTTCTCTATTTGTTATCCTTTTCCTACTTATTGCAGTCTTTTTCTTATAAGAGACTGGAAATTATCAAATTAAGTGTAGCCTATGAAACCTTAAAATTGATATGTAATACCTAAGTTATAAAATTATTTTTTATTCCTTGTGCATAGCGAAGTGTATGAGACATAATTTAATTTTCAAAAACAGTGCACATTGATGATATATTTGGAGCATGATATGCCAAGAACACGACACAGCGTCATTACTTTCTGCATCATCAATGAATGCTGCATTTTTTTCACGTTTTCAGTTTAAAATGAAACGGTTACAAAAAATTGATAGCTGAGCGTCCAATTACCCCTCAAGGACCGAATAAAAGGAAAGGATACGCTATAGCGTAGCCTTATAGTATCCACATAGTATCCCTTCCGTATCATGCAAAAAAAACTAAACAAAAACAGGAAGATGGGCATTCAGCTTGCTGCAATTCGGATTCTACGTTAGATTTTCTTTCAGAATATCACGGAGTATTTGCAATATTTTTTTCGCAGCGCTACAAATTTTTAAAATGTCATAACTTCTGCTGAATGCGCCTTCAAGCGCTTTTTTTGACATTTATATTTTCGTAATTATATTTTCCGGATTTTTCAAGATTCGGGATTTTGCTTTTTCTATAAAAGAATATCATCCTGTTGATAAATCAGTCTCGACCTTGTCTTTATGTTAGATCACTCAATCAGTCGTCGATTGGTCGATTAATCCCTTTAATAATCTGCTTAGAGTGACCTTTGACAGGAAAAATATAAAAACTGAAGTTCTAGATAAATCTCTTTTTAATCTAAAAATATATGGATTACTCAATTTTGATAGAGATACATACATCAACTGATTATGCATTTTTTAATATGAGATATAGGCTTAAAATTGAATTCTTGAATTTCAGTTATTAATGTATGAATACATATTATTATTATTACTATTAATATAACAAGTATTGAAATATACTTGTCATGTTTTTATTTTAGATTTTCATTATGTTAAATTATTTGGTGAAAACGTAGATCTTGTAAAGTAAATATGTCATTTTTGTCGAACAAAATACCCGCAGCTGTTTTATTTCATGCATCGTTACCGTGGGATTCTTTTCCTGACATTAGACCTGATATTATAAATACAAAGCGTCGTATTCACAAAATGGCGCTTTACAATTTTTTAATCCTTTTGACGGCAATAATAACTCTTTTTTTTCGGGTGGAAAAAAGAGCAAAAACTGATTTTTGGTAACTTTGGCGCCCTCTGTTTGATGAATTTTATGGTTAACGCGTAGAGACTACACAAGATAATTTGTAGATAACAGAATCCTCTACAATTTTTGTGAAAAACATTTTCATTCTCTTTTCGACCCCCCAAAGACAGTGATCTCAAAAACTTAGTTTTGGGGTATTCAAATATCCCACTAACGATTCATAAAATAAAATAGCTTCGGTCATTTTTTCCTCTGAAGTCAATTTTTTATTACAGATTTACAGCACTAATCTAATTTCTCAAAAAAACACAATGCTTCAGCACGACTAAGTGACATAAATTGATGAATTTTCAACAGAATAGTCGAGTTTTTAAATAAAAGGGATGAATTTTTGAACCGAAGGACGCGCGTCGAACAACAGAGTTGAATTCTCAAACAGGATAGATTTTTAAGTTCAAAGAGAAATACAATTTTTGGCGATTTGGTGATTTTTAAAACTAAGAACGCAAATTATCTAGAAAATAGTAGAATTTTTGACCTAAAAATAGAATTTTTCAACCAAAATTATGAATTTGAACAAAACAGTAGAATTTTTAAACCCAATAGTTTAATTGCAAACTGAAAACGACTACATTTCAACGAGGAATGGACTAGTTAAACCATCTGCTGAAAAATGGATTTAGTCGAAAAAAGAACGAAATTAAAAAAAAAATAAAATCATCGACCATATAGATTATTTTTAACGAAGATAAAATGAAATTTCAACAAAAAGAGACGAATTAGTTAAAAAAAATAGTTACAACTGCGGCTGACAAATTATCTTCTAATAAAGAAATAAAGGATTCTCAATTAAACAGTTACATCTTCAACCAATAAAGGCTTAAACAAGTATCCATACGAAAAAGTTGAACCAATAAAAAAAATATTAATTTTTCATCAAGAATTTAATAGAGGCATTTGCAACTAAGCATTTTCGATTTTCAACAATAAATATATATTTGTTGAATTTTCCAATGAAAAGCTTTATCTAAAAAAATGTATTTGCTAAAATAATATATAACCTGGATTACCGTAAAATGAATTTGCGCATTTCAAGAATTATTGCCACGCGGCGGTATGACGATGAGAGAAGCCGCGGGGCCGAGGCTGGAGGATGTGTTTAGTCAAGCGTGAAAAACAACTGGAGGGCCACTCGCAACGCGTTAATTGCGTCAAATTGTATCATACCTCCAAAGCCAACAGAAATTGTTATTGCGCCCCTGTCTGTTTACATTCGGAGTCCCTAGATTTCTGTCCAAGGCCAGAACCGATACCGTGCACAGTTCCAATTTCCATTATATTTTAATCTTCAAACACATAGTAGAAATTTTAGCTAAAAGAGAATAAGAGGACTGCTTTACAAAATGGATAAAGAGAAGATCAGAGTTGAGGTGAAATGATTATTTTCGGCTACAAAAATGCTCCGGTGGCAAGTTTTTTCACTTAAAGGGTTCATTTTACCCTTAAATTCCGGGAATTTATCTGTCTATATGTCCTTCTACATAACACCATACGAGCCATAAGAGTCCTTTCTTTGCGCACACCGACATTTGTCAGAGAAACGTTAGGGATTTTTAAAAAGTTTTGTAACAGTCAGGACATTTTTATAAGATGTACTGTATGTATAACTGTCATAATTAACAAAAATTGAAATTTTTTTATTCTGTTTGTTAAAGATTATATGTTGAAAATGTTACGAAATTAAGATTCTGCTCTTTGAATTTTAATAGTCAGACAAATGAAAAATTGGTTAGGGAAAAATTATTGAATTTTGGAAATAAAGTTTTGCGACTACCCTAATGTAATATTATTGTCATTAATTTAGATGCCTTGTACTTATATAGCTTTTTTAGCAGTTTCTTGCTCTTAACAATTATATTTTTAGTTTAAAATTTTATTCTTTAGCAGTAAATTCAACAATGTTGATTAAGAGTCATTATTTTCATTAAAAATTCAACTAGTTTGTTGATAATTCATATTTTGGTTTGAAAATAAAAATGTTTTACTTAAAATTCGCCTTTTGGCTTGGAAGTATAAAAAATGGGACGTAATTTTGTTTGGTTACATTTTTTGTTCAAAATTCATCTTTTAGTTGAAAATTAAATATCTCGAGTGGAAAGTTCAACTGTCTTCTAAAAAAATCGTCTTTTTGGCTTCCAAACTATACTATTTGTTTGAAAATTCATCTTTATGGATTGACAGATCATCTTTTTTTTCACAATTAAACCAGTCGATTTACATTATGTCTTTTTGGCTTAAATTCATTTGGTTGAAAATCCGTTTTTTTTTAAGATTATTTTTTAAACTGAAAATTTGACGTTTCTTTTTTTTTGGTCTCAAAAAGTATCATTTTTATGTTAAAAATTCAACTATTTAATTTAAAATTCAGCTTTTTCATGGTAAATTAATCTTGTTCGCTTGCAAATGAAACTAATTTTGGTTAAACTTACATCTTTTTTCATTCAGAAAATTCGACTATTTGATTAAAGATTAAACAATTAGGTTGTAAAGTCAACTTTTTCGTTAAAAACTAAATGTTATGATTGAAAATTTAACTATTTTGTAATGTCATATTATTTTTGTCGAAAATGTAACTGATTTGTTCAGAACTTGTCTAAAATTTTTAAAACAAAGTGATGGGTCCAATATGGCAGACTGGTCTGCTAAATAAATGTCTTATTCTTGTGCAGAATTGATCTAAAGGGGTTTTGGACGTCCTTCATTACAATTCCGGTGTCCAAATTTTCAGAAACAGATGGTGGATCCAATATGGGGGACGAGCATGGTAAATAAATTTCTAATTCTTTTCAAAATTGGTATAAACGGCTTTTTGTACGCGATGAGTACGAATCCGCTGTCAAAAATTTTAAAAACAAAATAGTGGATCCAATATGGCGGTTGAGTATAGTAAATACATTTTTTATTCTTTTTAAAATTTGTACAAATGGATTTTTGAGGCTGCTGATTATGAATGCGTACTCAATATTTTTAATGACAACAAAATCGTAGATCCAATATGGCGGTCAAATATTGTAAATTTTATTTTTTTCAATATTAGTAATCGCTGATTACGAATTTATTATTTTAAAAAATTGTTATTTTTTATATAAATTCATTACAATTAGATACGGATTAATTTATTCTATATTTATCATAAAAATAAGAAAATGAGTGTACACATTTTTTTAATGAGTCTTAATCTTGGACGTCAATTTTTTTAAATGCGTGTTTGATTTTTTGAGTTTCCTCGCCTCTCACATAAGCTCCAGAAATCCTTATGGATATAAATATCAATCTTTCTCATCAGTCAATACAACCTCATCCAATAATTGTAATGTTTCTGCAAGCCCATCTGTATCTGCAAAATCATTCATAATACTTTAGGATAAATTGTAAAAAATACCTCTATCATGAACTTCGTTCACCTCAGGAATAGCAAGAATTTTTCAGATTCTTTTGGGAATTTTAACTTGTTTTCTTTCACCACTTTTTCGAATGCATGACTCTAAATTTATAGTCGATATTACTGGTTCCGAAGTATCTAATAATCGATAAAACATATCTTCCATAGTAGCAGCTCGGCTATAATTTCTACAATGAATAAGCCTGTAATTGTTGTTATTTTTCTTACTAGCTTCCGATACTTCTTCACCCAGCATCCTAACCGGCAATATACTGTATTTCATAACTTCGGCACCATGTATGAATATTTTATGGACCAACGATGGCAGTTTGTACCAAGAATAATCTTCAATATAGAGTTGATCTGTAGAAGTGTAAGAGTTCATTAAGAGATTCCAATTTATTGGTAAATGACAAGACAGAGCGATCAATATTGTTCTGAATTTACAGAAAAGTTCAATATTCAATTGAAGACAATCAGCTAAAACATCCGATTCTTTGAATGCTCTTCGAGCCGTATTACCGTCATTAGTAGCGCCATTATAACCAGCTTTGGGCAGATCAACTTTCAGTCCCAATTTCATCCAATGTTTGGACTGAATCAAATTTTTCTGCTTTTAAAAACATTTCTTGTCTTGTGCACTTTTTCATTTGCATTTTTTAACAAGTAGTCTGTATTAAATAAGAAGACAGCATTAAAAAAAATCGTATCCAAGCTTGTCAAGGAGATATTGTGAATTGAAACGACTCAGGATTAGGTACAACACAGAAAAAACAAAAAACAAACTTTACATGAATTTCCGACGAAAAATTCTCTGCAACAAAAATTAACTTCACAGGATAAACTTCACACAAATATCGGTTGAATTTTCTTTTGTTTTTGCATGACAAACATATGTGTTTTAAAACACGCATAGTTGGCGAAACGAAACTTTATTGCTTTAAAAAATCTCCTGCAACAAATTTTATTCTTAGTTTTTTTCTGTGAAAGAGGCCTTTTTCCTTATTCAAGAGGTCATTAAGCTTCGATGGCTTTGCGTGACATATGGGGCACGTTTGCATTGATCTAGTTCCAGTTACGAAATGCAAAACCTTACCGTCAATCAATGTTATATGCATTGAAAAGTGTATACATAACAGAAAAAACAGAAAATAAACTTTACATCGATTTCCGACGAAAGATTCTCTGCAACAAAAATTAATTTCACAGGATAAACTTTACCACGAAGGAATAATAAGAAGACCCAACTACCAGTGGGAAGCCATCTGAAACTGGCAATAGAAACATTACCGTAAGTGATACACACATTACAGGATGATCTTAGATTTGAGTGCGCAGGTGCGCAGTTGTCCTTTTCCTATACATAGAAAAGTGTGCGATTGAGAAAATTTGTCAAATTGACGTAAGTGAGAGGTTGTGTTCTTTTGTTGATCATCATACGAAAGATACACCAAATAAATATATAAACAGTATTTTCGGTACTTGTTTGAAAAATGTGTGAACAGATTTTGAGAAGGAAACGTATAGGTAAGTACCTTTTAAATATGTAATATAATAAATAGGCTAAAGATTCTCAAGGCTCTAAGAAGCTCTGAGAAATTATCCGTAGGCACTCAGGTAGTGAGTAAAGGTTAAATTTCTAAATCATTTCTATTAAAATTAAATGACAGTTAGGTAAAACAATAAAATATATTAGACGTTTATTGTACTTACAGTGAAGGTTTTAAAAAAACGAAGTGTATTTGCCTTCTTCAGCGTGTAACTTCGTCCACAACCCGGAACTTTACACTTCATGGCTTAGAACACATTTCTGACACTTGCATCAAAACAAACAAACAGAATCTCTCAACTTAGGTCAATTTGACAAATTTTCTCACTCGCACATTTTTCCATGTACAGGAAGAGGACAACTGCGCACTCAAATCTAAGATCTTCCTGTAATGTGCGTATCACTTACGGTAATGTTTCTATTGCCAAGTGGGGGAACGGAGTTAGGTCTCCTTATTATTCCTACGTGAACTTTACACAAATATCGGTTAAACTTTCTTTTGTTTTTCCATGACAAACACATGTTTTTTGAAAGACGCGAAGTTGGCTAAACAAAACTTATCGATCTAAAAAATTTCCTGCAACAAATTTTATTCTCAGTTTTTTCTGTGATATTTTGACGTCTTCTATTGATAATTTAACAGACTTTAGTTCTTGTATTTGAAGATCGACTATCTTCTTCTGATCCACAATGAGTTTTTCTGATTCTTCAGCAAACTGAATCTCTATAGGGCGACGAAATCGTTGTAACTGTGAGGTTCTATTATTCCAAAGTATAATATTATTAAAGCAACTAATCTTAAGGGTATTAACGTAGTTGAAAATATACTCTGTAAAAAAATCTATTGAATTTTACATCTCTGGTGGATGTAAATAAAAGGACCCTCGTGTATCGGAGTAACTTTACGAATCTGTTGTGATATTCCAATTCGGCCGATAATTTTACACGCGAAAATGTAAAATTCATTATGTGAAAGAATAAAATCAAATAAAATTTATCAGGGCGACAGGTTTCGAACACTCGAAGCTCAAACTTCGTAGAATTTCATTGAGATTAAAGAACCACAAGCCGGACACGTTACCACTTTCCTAAATTATAAGATACTATGGGTATTTTTTTGATGTTTAAATATTCCGTAACAAAAACATGAAATATACGTTTGGAATCACCACATTTTTTCCGTTTCAGTAGCAGAAAATGTAATAGGCAAAATAGGACTAGCTCGAATTCGGTCTATTTTTGTGTGAAAGCTGTTAAAAAAGTTGAACATAGCTGTCAATTTCCTCACAATAAGAATAAAAATGCTCCAAAATAGAGGGATGAAGGCATCGATAAACAACGAACACGAGAGACGCTTTCGTATTAACATATTATATGATTAATTATTCTAAATGTTAAATTGATTATAAATAAAAAATTTTACAGTTTTCGCCAGGGTAAAATTAAAGATCTTTGGTAAAACCAAAAATCTCGATGTAATTTTCAATCACAGGAAAGTGATTTTACCTACGCATGGTATTTTTATACGCTGTGACTGAATTTTCCCTTCTGAATGTAAAGTTCGTAGGAGGGAATGTGTAATTTTATTTTTATCGAGTGTATAATATTACACTGCTCTTCGAGGGTCCTTTTAATTACATCGCTAGAGGATGTAATTTCACATACTTTTGTAAAATCACACAGTGAAGTGTGTGATATTTAAAATGATACAATATGTAATTTTCCGAAACTTTGTAATTTTACACAAATCTTTTTTTGCAGTGTAGTTTAATCATTGATTCCTGCAGATCTTTTTGCCATTCACAAATCCTTTTTACGGTATTATTAAGTAAAGCTTGAAGCAAGACCTTAGGTGCTGTTTCTGTAACCACTATGTCATCTCTTGTAGGTCTGCATGAAGCTTTCGCATTTCTAACGTGAGCATATGGAGGAAAAATATCAGCTCCTCTTGAGTCAACTGCAGCTCTCATAGCTATGTACATATATTTTCTAATTTTTGATCTAATAGAAAAGCTAAATCTTCTTCTGGAGTCATCTTCACAATTAAGGGCTTTCGTAGTTGCATAATTTGTCTCACTTTTGCTGGTCCTGTTAAATCTTTGATCATTTCTTTCAATACTGCACTCAAATCTTCTTCCACTGTTCACTAGGATGCATGATAATAAGCCATCAACCTTTTAGTGTCGATTTCATATTCAGTACTGATTGCAGTAATAACACGTCTTTGTGATCGCTCAGACTTTTCGTCAAATAAAAGTTACGGGCGACCAAAACTTCATGAACCTTGCAAGTTTGTTTCTTCATTTTGTATTTCCATATCTAAATCAGGAATGATAAGGTTAGAATCTAACCACCTGTCATGTTTTCTTTAAGTATATATTTTTTCTGCTGACTGTTTGCAATTTGGCCTCGTATTTCCCCTTAAGAGTTGAGATATACAGATTCAAGCGAACTAGATAGAGGAGAGTACCCAAATATGTGATACCAACTCTATTTGGCATGATTCTCGGAATTCTATGTACTGAATTTAAAAGTAATATAGGTCATTTTTAAGAAAATTTAGTTTGTCATAAGAAGCTCAAATAAAAAATTTTATTCCACGTTTCTGTTTATGCTGAAAATACAAAAAAATGTAAAAAAGTGATTTTTTCAAAATCGTCAAACTATTCTGATAATATGAGATACCCCAGGAAATAGCTAATAAAATGCAAAATGAAGTATTATTTTTAATAAAAAAATTCATTCTATGTTTCCGAAGTATAAATTTACTGCTATTTAGATATATTAAGTTTTTGCAGTAGTCACAAACACTTTTGTAACCAATTTCCCCCGCGTAGCCACAGTGTTATAAAAACCACAGGTATCTCATATTATGAGAATCATACCGTGCAACTATGCACTTACTATGCCTGACCTGTACAATGAAAAACTTCAACACTTTCGATATTTTCCTACTTAGTTATTGAATCCCCATCACTCCAGATAAACTTTACTGCTAAATACATATTTAATGAATAATAAATATGATTTAAAGAATTCCCTTCCAAGAACTCGACCACCATCGATTTCACAAAAAGTTTGCCTATAATCTTTAGAAGCCCAATGAAAAATGGACTATACCACGAAATTACTCTTTCTTCAAGGGCTACAAGTAAGTGATAGAACCAACAGAGTGGGTCTCTTAGTTTAGCTGATACCCCGCTTTCTCATATTACGAGAATATCTCATATTCGAGTACTCTCCTCTACTAATTAGGTAAATTACATTTCTCCAAATTTAATTTCCGCATGATGTAGTTATTTTTTTTTAATTTCTGAGTAGAGATTAAAAATCTTCCTCTTTGTAAACTTTGCCATCTTTTTACTTTAATATCATTACAAAATAATAGTATTGATAATGATAGTAAACAAATAATAAAAATAACAAAATAAAGGAAAATCAGAATCAAAATTAATGTAAAAAGGACGCAGAAAATATTTTCTGCAATAAGTATTTAAGTAAATGAATGAACGTTAATATTCATAAATATTCATTTAGAGTGACGAATAAATCCAGTTTATACAATAGAGACAATATGTAAGCGATGCGACATTACTAACACGTATTTCACAATATCAGTAGTACTCATATGTGCAACTCTGCTGGACGCGCAGCCTTGCAAACAATTGAAGAGCAAGTCCGCGCGCTTAGAATTATAACCCCCTCATTATAGTAGTTCATCAGTTTCCGGAAAAAAGCGAATATGTGAATTGTAGGTCAAAACGTGCACAACAAAATGCTACCTCGAATTTGTGCTTCAGAGGCGGTATTTCGGAGTTAGTGCGTTTGGCGTCGAGGATGTGTCAAATTATTTTGTATATTTTTTTCAAAAACGTAAAGTTTCACAAGAAAACTCTTGAAATGACACGATTATCGTAAAAAATTGCAGTTTCCATAGTACATTCAAATATTTCTTGCACTACAATATATTGAAGAAGTTTAACGTCAAAAAATACATGTAAATTTTAAAATAACATGTTTATTTTCCGGCCAGTATTTCATATTTTTATATAAAATTGTGTATTGAACTTCTTTCATATGCCTACTTTTAGAAAAAACTCTTCAATTGTTAATAATGTAAAATGATCTTTTGGCCAACTTTTCGGAATTCCGACATTAGAATTAGAAGTGTTTTATATGGAATTCAAGATGATATTTACTATTTACAAGTTTAAAAATTGTTTTGTAAATTCAACTGATTGATTATATATTAACTTTGTTGTGGTTCTAAAATCAACTATTTGGTTGAAACTTCACCCTTCTTCATTTAAAATGAACCATTTTATTAAAAATTCATCTTTTTGAGTTCAAGATCCACTCTTTTCTGAAATTGCCAACTTTTTAGCTTGGAAATTGAAATATTTGTTTTAAAATATAATTATTGTGTTGAAAATTCAAGTATTATATTTGAAAGCCATATTTTTTGGTGTAAAATTAAACTGTTTTTTCTTAAACTTGCGTTTGTTTGAACAGAAAATTTGTGATTTTGTATTGAAAATCCATCTTTTTTTTGTTGTCAACTCAATCGTCTTATAAATAGCTTATTACTTTTTTTGCAACTGTTTTTGATAGAAGTTCAATATTTTTTGTGTGCAAATTCGCAATGTGGTAAAAAAATGTATCATTGTTGGCTGAGAATTTAACAATTTGGTTGAAAATTTAACTATTTTGTTTGAGACTTAACTATTTGGTTGAAAGTCAAACCCTTTTCAATGCGTTTTCAAGGATTCTCTTCTGAGTTTAAAAATTTAACTTTTTTCAAAAACTCCTTTTCTTGGTATAAATTAATTTTTTGTCTGAAACCTCAACTATTCCATTTTTTGTTAGAATTGCATTCTTTATAATTGTAAATTCAACTACATTTCAGAAAAATTCCATGTATTTTGTTGAAAAGTTGTCTCTTTTTTTAGAAATTTAAATTTTGTTTCTTGAAAATTTATCCTTCTGCTTAAGGATTTTCATATTTTATTAAAAAGCGTTTATTTTATTGAATCTAATTAGTTGAATTTTGGACTGGAAATTATTCCGTTCATAAAAGATTATATGTTAAAAGTGTTGTATAACTGAAATGATGTTCTCTGAATATTCATAAAAATAGAAAATAAAAAATGAGGGTGAAGTCAGTGAATTTTTAATATGAAATTTTTTGGTATCCCTGATAAGTAGCAAAATAAAAAAATAATCGAAATAATGTGTTGCAATGGTGACCAAGTACCAAAATAGCAAATCATAAACTATTAACGCGAAATCTAACATAATCGAGGGAGGTATAACCTCGACACTAGATAATCAACAATAGTCTACTATTCTCCGCAGGCATGGTCAGGGGCAGTAGAGCCTGCCACTAGACTACTAGTGACCTAAAGGTTGATAGGTGGCGTTTGGGGTATGTTTCCTGAATCCCAGTCGGCCATAGAAGGTTGAAACGTTGGTACTTTTTGCATTATTATAGTGGTCGGCGCGTTCGGTGTTGCGCGGAATAGCAGCTCGCTCGTGCTACCTCTACATTGATGGTCAAATTGACTCTACCTTTCGCGAGGAGCTACCGCACGACTTTTCTGCTCCACAAAACCACCACCAGTTCTCAATTTTTCTTCCCCTTGTGCAATTCCAAACTGAAGAAAAGACTTTTTAAAAATTAAAATTTTTAAATCAGTAAAAGAACAGACACCCCTAAAGAAGTGAAACACAACCCCAACGAGCCACGTGTTTCTATCGACTTCCCCGACAGCCCCTCCTTTCTTCTCTTCAGCTGGTGCACTCACGTGCGAAACAAGCAACAGTCGTGCGCGCGTTCCTTTATCCTGTGGTGCTTTTTTTCTGAAATCCGAATAATCGAAAAAATTGTGATCGTGTCGCGACTAGTGAAGGTGGTAATTTTAAATAAGATTTTAGTGGAAAAAAGGATTTCATTTGGGATAGTCGCATCATTTTAACCCAAGAGGGAATTTTCTAAAATAAAGGTTGTACGCTTTTCGCAACAGGTACGATTTTATTCATTTAGTTTTTTTGTCATCAGAAATGTAGATTTAATGATGAAAGGGTGCCTACTTACTTGGAAAATCTTGAAATGTCATCGAATTCTTTTGGCCACGAAAAGTCAGGGCATAGCCCGGGAATTTTTCGAGCTTGCTTGAATTTCTTTTAATAATTGTAATATTAAATTAATTAACGATTTTTTTTTCATTGTAAACGTAAATTTATAGTACTGGATTCATACTTATTGAACGAAAACTGATTTTACTAATTTTCACTGATTACAGGAAGTTTTTTTTTCCTGGAAGTATTTTCAATTAAAAATTAATTTTGATTTGGAATAGTGACTTTTTGAATTTAAAAATTTTTTGCATAGAATGGAAAGTGTCCATAAGAAATTAAAATTCTGGATAGGAACAGATAATATTTGAAGTACTCTAATTCTGAGTTTTAATCGGGAATTTTCGAAAGTAATAAAAATTCCGACTTGAAATAAGCGTTTTTTTAAATTTTCACCAATTTTAACTTGTAACTGAAAATTTTCATAAAGAAATAAAATTCTTCAATGGAACAGGAAATTTTGCAAAAGAACTTAATTCTGAATAAAGCTGGGAATTAAAAAAAAAACAATTTTTAGTTGGAATAGAGATTAGGGCATTAGAAAATTCTTTGTTGTAATTTAAATATTTTCCTGGCCTAAAAGGTGGAAATTGATGTTTAGGAGTATGAAAATTGGTCTATTAACTGACCAATCATTTTTTTAATTATTATGAACAAGCCCAATAAACTGTAATTTAGCCAGAAAAATTTTGTTTTATTAAAAAATATTTATTAAATAATGTGCTTCCACCATTAGTAAATTACTTGTCTTTTATAAAGTCACTTTAATAAATAAATAAACATTTTAAAAAAAAGTACCTGATCGAAATTTAGAAGTTTTGTGGTTCGATTCACAATGGAGTGAAGATGGAGTACAGCAACTCGTGTAAATATTCCGAATCGATTGTTTAGAAAAAGCAAAATACCTGAGTGGCTCCATGTTATAAAAATAACACCTGGGAAAATCAGATATCTAGAAAAACCCGGGAATTGTCATGAACTTTTTTTATCAAGATTTAAGTAGTCATCCTTAATGAGTAATTGTTTGGCAGAAACACTTAAATAGAGAACTTTTGAAGTGAAAATCAAGTAAATATAAGTGATTATTAAAAAAAAATTATTTAAGAATGTGGTTCGGATTAACATTTTTAAAATAACGCAACCTTGCTGTATTTTAATACTACAGTATCGTTGAGAAACATAAGCGTTTCATTAATATTGCAGACACGTATCTCTGAATCATTAGTGTTGACTTATAGATACATATATGATTTACGTATTTTTCTGACTTTCGAAATTATCATAATTTAATTTTAGATAAATTGATTGTTACGTAGGGTAACTTGGTTCTTTTTCAATAAACTCGGAGACTATATTTTGGGACCTTTTTTCAATTCAATTAGGGAATTTTTAATTTTATCGTATGCCTTACTATCTACCATTGAAATTAAAATTAAAGCCATTAAAGTTCAAACATGTGTTTGGAGTATTTGCTTGAAAACCTATCTTTATTCCTATACAATTCAAGTATGCTTTTAAAAAGTCATTTTTTTGTTTGAAAATTAAACTGTCTTCAAAACATAGTCTTCTAAATATTTTAATGATTTAATTGAAAATTCAACTGTATTTGGTTGAAGTTCAAACTTTTTTTCTGAAAATTTTACCATGTAGTTAACAATTTATCACTGCATGTTTTAAAATTCAACAATTTGGTTAAAAATGGAACTATTTTGTTGGAAATTGAATAATTTTGTTAGAAAATAACGATTTTTAAAATTTTAATTTTTTAGGCCTAAAACTTAACCGTTTTGTCGAAACTTCGTCTTTTCGGATTCAAATTTCATCTTCCATTGCCAAAAAGCCATCTTTTTGAGATGAAATAAATGAGCCAGTTAATTTTATAAGAAAATTTGTTGGCAACTCGTATGTTGATTATAAGTACGTATGTAGAATAGTTTGTCGACAGTTTATGCATATGTTCCTTTCAGAAAACTTAATTTAATCAAGACATTAAATGAAATATTAATTAGATCAAGTTTACCTTTAAGTTCTTTATTAGTTTAAGTCTATGTGCACTCAGAATGTCGCATCATTATGCATAGTAATAAAAAATGTAACATTTGTTGTCATTTGTATGTAAACATATTAATTTGAGTTTTTTAATGTTTGTTGCAATTTATTATTATTTGTACTAAATTTTTCTGATAAAATTAATTAAATATTTTTCTGTTACAACTTATTTTCATAAATTAAGAATGAATTTATTAAGAGTTTTTAACTTCTTCTTGATATATGTCAAAAAATATTACTCCATAATTTATAATTGTCAATCTAATATTAAGCAATTAATTTTTAATAAATTTCATAAAATTCACTATAAATGATATATCTTTCAATAATAGAGAGTGGATTCAACAAAAAATACAATAATAATAATGAAGCTTTATGATAATAATATTAATAATTAAGCTGATGGATGAATTTTGAATGAAAAAGAGGGATTTGCTTTTTCGAACTTACTTTCAAACTGAAAAAAGGACGAAAAGATATTTTAACGACTGAATATTAACGTGAAATCGATCAAGTAATCGTTTATTTGTGTACAAGAATTTTCTGACAAGAAGTTTATATTTCTCAATTACTCTAAGAATGTGTTACAACTATCGCCAAATTTTAGTCTATTTACAAAAGACGGTGTATCACGAAAATGAGTATTTAGTTTTTTGATTTTGAATTGTTTATTTCAAGAGTGATGACATCTTCAGAAATATATTAGCAAATTAGATTATGTATTTCAAATTAATAAATTATGAATGAGAAAAAAATTATTTCGCAATGTTTGCAGTGAAAATGCTTCACTGCTAATTGCATGTACATAAATTATACGCTTTCAGCTTTTATGAGATTAATACCTCGACTGATCATACCTGAATGACTAACGACTTTCAGTCGTAAATGTTCCTATTGATTTTTTTCTAGTGTTCGCAGCTGGGTTAGGTCTCCACAATTTCCATGAATATTTCCGCAATTGAACTTTCGACTTTATCTTGATATGAAAATAATCGAGCTTTATTCTATTTTAAAATACATTTATACTGAAATGCACAAAAATATGATTAATCATTCGATTTTTAATGCTTAAATTATTTTTAGACATTATTATTATTGTGTTATGGAAAATTGGTGAGATTCTGAAAACTCGGAATTTCGTGAGAGAGAATAAAAGAATCTTTTTATTCTGATACGATGACAGTAGTGACGTTTGGTAAAGCTGGCAGCTTAATCTCCAGAATCATAATTAAACTTAGTTCCATTTTAAAGAGAATAATTCATTTTCAGAAATTCGAAATATTTTTTCATGATTCAAAGCCTGATGCTATTTTTATGCATAGTTGCATGTTTGAAGCCCAAGTAGATGTTCTACTTTAGGCACACGCTGCGTGACGATCGTTGGGGGTGGAGGGTGTTCGCGTGTCAATGTTCGCTCTTCATTTTTTGACCATTATAGCCGTACTCTAATTGAAAGGGAATGAGAGTTTTATTAGCAAACCATTATGTAAATCTGGATCCCTTTTCGCTGTTAACAAACTTTAGGTCATTTTCCATTATATTTTTGTTGGAAATTCCGTTTAGTTGAATAATGCGGAGAAAATCAGTAGTCTGAAACTGTGACGTAAGAATCATGCATTGTAGATGTATGCGATGAACGTTAACTTAAACTATTATATTATATTTATCAAGGAATTTAATATCTTCTGAATATATTTAGGCTTCATAGCGCGGTCTGGCATGTTTATACACATCAAGGATTTACCAACCTCATTGCGGTCTAAGATAATTACAGATAAAATAATTTACCCTCCATATTGCGGTCTACGATGTTTATATACTAGAGTGGTCCAAATATGCTCTTGAATTTTTGTTGTTGAATTTGTATAGAAGCAGGCCGGAAATTTGTTCAAATCCACACAAAAATAAATCCACTAAAAAAAATGATATTTAGAACTGCCGCGTCGCAAGCCCCATGAACTTTAACTTGTATTTCTCATAATGTCAACTCATAATGTCAACTCCGTAAGTCTGTTTCATCAGGCGAGCGGATTAACCCCGAAAAGTCGTTTATAATTCGAAAGAGTGACCAATTTCTTCCTAGTCGCTACTTTTGGTTTCAATCAATAGTTTTCGGTGCCCTCAGAATAAATATGACGATTTTTTGAAAGATAAGTTTGCGGACCCCTTAGAAAAATGACGTTAATGATGGCGGTCCCGAGAAACAGACTTAGAGTAATGAAACATGAATAAACTGTCTGAAGTCGAGTAAATGTTTTCAAATTTTGTAGAAATACATTAATAGGGTAAGCGTACACTGCATTTAGTTGAATAAAGTCATAAAAATAATAGCTTTTTTTAATAAACAACTTTAAATTCCTTTTTTTTCAATAAAAATATTCTTACTTTGTAATGTTCACATTCCTAGCTTCTAAACCACAAATTGTGTGAAAAGATACTTTAAATAAAAGTCCTAGAGCATATATTTCTGAAAAATTACTTAAGATAGATTTTTCTATGGTCAAAGGTCAGCCACCTAGCTTGACTTGAAGCGTAGGCTGCGTTATACATTATACATTTTTCTCCTCGTGTAATTCGAACTGCTCGTCCCTCTTATAAAATTTAGAATTAAGTTAAATTATTTAAATAGAATGATTCAGGGAATAAATCTAAAAAAATATTGTTGCTCCGTAAGAAATAATTTTTATTCACATATATAAATATCATGTAAAAAAATATTTACAAGAGGTGTAATTTTTGAAACGTTAGAATTTTTTGGAACTAAATTCATTTAAAAAATGTCTAAGCATACTACTCTGTTGTATGTTTACCATTATTAAAATTTTCTCTACACGGGAACATATCAAAGCATTCCAAGTTTAATTTTAAGCACGGGCATACCAGATTTATGCATGGAGTATTTCCGCCATAAGAACGAAAGTACTTTCAGGAATCTCCTTTGCTGTTTCGCCTTCAAAATAACTTGAATGAAGCGTGCTATTTTTTTCAAATGAATTACAAGCTGTAGATTCTAGCGATTGAATTTTAGCACTAACAGCTTGATTCCATTTATTAAACTGCAACGAGCTTCGAAGAATGTGCTGATTAGCGAAGAACGTAAGGCAGATAGTTTATCAATGGGAGAATTTATTCGCCGTGAGACAACCCGTGCAGAAATGACGACTCAGTTTTGGTAGGGTGCTAGTTATTTTGCCCTAACTTTAGTGGAGCGCTGAACGGGAGAGCTGGAAAGGACTCGACAAGAACGTCACGCTTTGTTGAAAAAGTACTAGCCAAGACTCTGACCAGATTCGAGCGAGGGTGCCTTTCTATTGCCCGACTAAACAGTAAGGTCCTTTCTAGATCCTTGCTCTATTTTCCTATAAATTCCTAATTAATAGGGAACAATATCATTAATACTTGACGGCATTCATCCGATACTTTCAAAATTAGGAAAAAAGGTTCTTAAAACTCGATTTGTTAAATATGATTTCTAAATGTACTTAGATGTTTTGAAATTAAATCAATATTTAAATAAAATTCTTTTCAAATTTTAAAGGCGCCAAATGTTTTAAACTTTATCAGAAAATAATGAAAAATTTAAAAGTTTGAGTCTCGGTAATTTTTAAAACTTTTTCTTTTTTTAATTTAAGTATAATTGAGCATATTAACATTAAATTATTCTTTTGCACGCACAGTCATATTACCCGTTTTACCTGTCGAGAGCATTACAAGGTCCCCTCGAGAAAATAATGAATTGATAGAAATGTCTATTGGCATGGACACAGTACTGCTTGTTTTCCCGCCAGGGTTTTAATTTACTGTATAAATAAAGACTCCTGTGATTATAATTTATTTAAAATTCTATTTTTATCATAAAATTGACAAATGTAGGGAAATACCTTTCGTATTTGTGTAGTGCCCGTCTAGATTCTAAGTTAGGACCTCTCTGAACTTCCCTGTAATTGTCTAGAAAACAAACAGAAGTAACCCTACCAACCCTTGACAAGAGCCTGCTTCACATTTTCTAGCAAAGTTACCCTTTATAACACACGACCAGTACCCTGTTTAAAGCAGGGAATATCAGGGCATTTTCTACATGGGAAGTTCGAACAACTTCTTTTTGCCAAAACTCAGTGCATTCAGCAAACCATTAGAAACTTCAGGCGGTGCGGTGCCACAAGTGCACTGCTTATATTGATTAACGCGTCAGTCCTTATACTTAAACTGAAAAAGGATCAGTCATATAGTATTTTACATCATTCAAAATGCTAAGAACATTATTATTCACTTTCCTTGAAACAATTTGTCTCACTCCTTCGCCTTCGAATTCCTCGTACATATTATATGCATTTTCCAACCACTTCGAACTTGTATCTTCGAGGAATAAATAACAAGTGTATTTTGCGTTATTTCCCAATGAAGAAGGGTGAAATCCTTCCTTATAAATCCAATATTATCACTATTGCTTTTTTTATCTTTTATAACAGTCCTTTCCACACTGATATCAATTCACAGGGTTCTGACTAGACCTGCAGAAAATTATATAGAAAAATTTCTAGCCATGAGTTCTTCGCGAAATTCATCTGGAAGTCTAAACATTGTATACAATACATACAATGTAACACAAAAAAACAAAGTGTGAATGAAATACCAATTTCAGTGCACGATATGCCTGCAAAAGAAATTACCCTTGCGGTTAGTCTAAAATCTTCAAGTATGCACACTTTGCTGAATGAATTGCACAAAGGCGCGCCTTCTTTTGTTTGCAAAGTAAAGATTTATAATGCCGAGATTCAGTCAGTTATGGCAGGTGTACGGCGGTCTAGATGAATTTTCGTATTGATTGGACTGAATTTACAAAAGTAAATGCGAGTTTCGCCTGCATCTGATGAAATTCATCTCCGTTGCTACAGACTCTCTGCTATTACACACTTAATATGCAAATTTTGATCAGTCATGCGGCTTTTACGTTCATTTTCGACCTTAAATTACTATTCGCCAAGACAAGCTGACTTTACGTTTACCTCAATATCATAAATTACGTTACCTAATGAATTTAAGGCAATCCTGAAAGTGAATCAAATTAAATTGTGAGGTTTCCTTTTTACCGTGGAGTTTTTGCTTCTTGGGGTACAATATAAAAAACGGCATTCAACGCATAATCATCTTACTCTTGACTTCTTTAAAAAATAATTTTTAAGATTTGAAAAAGTCATGGCTAAATGCATTGTGTATTAGTTAGCCGAGCTGAAGAATTACGTTCACACCTACGATTTGTCATATAAGTCAAAGATCCAGATAAAAGAGAAGGTGTAGGGCATGAAAAAAATCTCAGTTGCGATTAATTAATTTGAAGAGTTCATGTGTAACGATATTGCGTAACGTGTTTTAAAGTTCTCCTATTTCGTAAATTCATCAATTTTAAATATGAAAGCTGGATTTTTTTCACTGATTCAAGTTGACCCGATTCCCCCATTAATCTCGGATTGAACTAATAAACCTGAATTTTCCTACCTCATCTAGACGGTATTTCGTACCCCACGCATTCACCATGTCGCACCCAAAGTTCGAGAGATATCTGAATCACTATCAAGGTACAGTAAAAACCGTTATAATACTATCTACAACAAAATATACCCCGAAGTTTTTAATGTGACTCAATCGGGAATCACTTTGCTTGTTACAATAAAAAAAATATGGCAGCATTGTCGCTTGTGAGGTATCATGGGATTCCCAATCTGACTCACGTTTATCTCGAATGTATTGCAGTGAAGATTGAGGAGTTTGTAGACAATCGTCCAAGAATTTAAATGTAGGTGACTATGATCTTTGTACAGACTTGAAAGAACGAATCATTTAAATAATAGAGATCATTTTTTGCTGATCAGTTTATACAATTTTCAGAAATTAAAAGAAATAATTGTTGTTAAATCAAATGTGTAATATGTTCTAGTTAATTAAATTATTTCACATAAATGGTAGTCTTCGAACTCATTCGAAGAAAGTCATATAAGGAAAGTTTACTAAAATTCTATAATAAAAAAAAATAATTTTCAATGATTGTCATTTGAGATAATTTTTGAAGCTAATGAGAAGGATGAGATGTTCGAATTTCACGAGGGAGTCAATGTACTCGTGATGTAAAACGCATTATATTCTTCAAGTAGTGCTAAATGGTTTAATTTTAATCATTTAACATTCGATTTATGGTCATTTTTTTGCAAAGAATTTCTTTATACGATTTACTGAAGGCATTTTCCCATAAAGCTTATAGCTTAAAAGTTATAAATAAAAAAACTACAAAGAGTTTTTGAAATTGAGAAAACGTAATTTAAAGTAGTTTATTTAGAAATATTATTGTTTTTCATAACGTCATTTACCTTAATTGAGTGTATGCGTATCCTATAATTACATTTCTATAAGATTCTGAAACATTCACTGGACTTCAGATAGTTTATTCGTGTTTAATTATGCTAAATCTGTTTCTCGCGACCGCCATCTTTGACGTCGTTTTTCTAAGGGGTCCGCAAACTTATCTTTCGAAAAATCGTCATATTCTTTCTCAGGGCATTGAAAAATATTGATTGAAACTAAAAATGGCGACCAAACCGAGATTGGGCGATTGAGAGATTCAGATGTTGGTATCAGAGGTGATTCGCTCACCTGTATAGGGTACCAAAAAAATCCATACGTGAAAAAATGGATTTTGCGATTTTTTGGCGATAATTATGCCTTTTGCAGTTTTTTTAATACAAATTGTTTTTCGCATATGAAAAACTATTTGTATTAATAATTATATGTTTGAATAAATTTATTAAACAGTTAATTATTGTTTTTAAGCAATGTTCTCACAGAATAGAGTTAGAAAGTCGCGGTGTAATATTTTCTTGAAATAATGCTACAAATCTGCAGTTTTAAAAGAATGTCACTTTTCGTCCAATTTTCAATAATAATAATAATTTAATAATTAATTCAAGTCAAAGACATTAGCTGCTTAAACAATTTATTATTAATAATATTATTCCATTTCAATAATGCTAGAAAGATGCAGTTCTTGTCTAAAATTTCTGGCTTTTCTTCAATTTTCAATGGGAGTGAAGGAATCATTAATTTAAGTTAACAAAAAGGATTTTTTTTTACAATTTATTATCGTTATTCATAATATTCCTTTTGCTTGATTGTTAGAATGTTGCGATTTTTCTGAAATTGTTAACTGCTTGTCTATTTTTCAATAGGCTTGACTTAATAGGAGTTAGACAAGGATGCGTTATGTCTTCATGGTTATTTATATTATTTATGGACAAGTGTTTAAGAATAGCTCTCTTCGACGAAGAGGGTGTGGATCTCGAAACAGTAAGGGTACGTGGGTTAGCGTTCGCAGATGATAAGGTTGTTATGGCAGAGTCTATCGAAGACCTACAAAGAATGTTGAATAAACTAGATGCAAGCATGAAGAGCATGGGCATCAAAATTGACGCAAATAAAACAAAAACTATTGTGTTCGAAGGGAAGAGTGAGACAACACTATGCAATATTTTATTAAATGATGAGAGAATGGAACAAGTTGATAAGTTCGTATACCTTGGTAGCTTATTATATTTGTACCGACTGTACTATATGGTGGCGATACATGGACTTATCAAGAAAAAGATGAGAGTAAAATTAACGTAATTAACATGAGATTCATGCGCATTATATGCGGGAAAACCCTGATGGACAAAGTAAGTAATGAGATAATTCTAAAAGAATGAGGTGCAGAAGAGACGCTAGTAGACACATGGGAACGAAATCGGTTAAGATGGTTCGGACATGCTGAGAGAATGGCAAATGAACGACTAACGAAACAAGTGTATCAAGGTAAAGTAAATAGCAGCGTGCCCAGAGGTAGACCGCGGAACATAAAAGCTAGAGAAGTATGCCAGGACAGGAAAGTATTCCGGCAAATAGTTAATAAAAAGAGTGACAGTAGAGTGAATGACGCCTGAAACAAAGACCTTGTCAACTAATGGACCCAAGTAGGGAACCTTACATAACGACTTCGTGAGGTTCTTCGCTTGGGGTGATTGCTAGAGAGATTGATCAGCAAACTGGGTCGGAGCAGTGTTGCGAAACGAACGTGTTATTTACTTAAATAGCACGAGAATTCTGGATCAATCTGAAAAATCTCTATCCCTACCCCGAAAGGGAAATGGCTTAATGGTGTAATAATAATAATTACACAAAAATCTCATTTTCAGTTCCCCCGTTCTCAGGCTTACTAAAACTGTTAGCTCCAGCATTCTCCCATGAAAGCGGGGTGAAAGCGGTTGCGATATTCGTCTTGGAAGGGCCGCAGTGCGCGAGTACTGAGTCAAGTGTATTACGCTATAACATGCATTCCAAATGAAAACGGTTTAAGCGGCGCTGACTGTTAAGGTTTCGATCCCTTGGAATTCAGTCCAAGGCTGCTTGAAGGAAACCCCCGACACTGGACGAGAAGAGAAAATTTGGTGTGATTAGATTTATCAAAAATAATTTTTTTATTTAAAGAACTTAATATTGTTTATAACTATCTATTCTTAGATAAATGCTAGAACGTTGCGGTTTTTTACAAAATCTTCAAATTCGCTTCCCTTCTTAGTTATCAGCAAATAATAAATCAACTTTAACCAAAATTATTTTTCAAATAGTATTTTTGTTTTAAGAGGAATATTTTCGCTCTTTTCCAAATGCTTGAAAAAATTAATTTGAACGAAAAAAGCTGTCATACACAAGAGGCAGAAAGAAATAATGTAAAAATTGGAAGTAGGTGTGAGAATTTAATTTTTTTGTTTTTAGTATATCTCTTTTGTTGTAAATGCAACTGATCGGTTAGAAAATATTTTTTTTTTCAAATTTATCTTTTTAGAATTAGGATGAAATTTTTTCTTGACATTTCACCTTTTTGTGTTTGGCATTAATATTCTTTTCAAACATTCGACGATTCAGAAAAAAAACTTGTAAATGGAATATATTTCGACTTGAAACATTGGGAATGCAGCACCTGCATTAACATTATGTCTAAGATGTTTTAGATAAAAAAATCTGATTCCGATAATCCTCATCCTACATCATTATATTTTCAATATTCTTATTCTAAATTTGCAATGGAAATACTACAAAAGTGAACAACACAAATAATTATAGACTTCCGAACGTAAATAAAGTCGAGAGGCTCTCAAGTTTAGTAAGAATGATCGTTTTGGTCTGCCAATCGCAGACCTAACTTACAAGAAAGCCAAATATCATTACCGAAGTCTTTCGAAACTTTGACGCTGAATGCAGAAGAGTTATTGCTTTTGTGTGGAACTAATCGAGTTGCTTTTGCTTCCGAATGACTTCCACGGAGCTGTGCTGCAGACGAGCTTGTTTGAATAAAAGTTTCCTCGATCTTTAACTTTGAAAGATTAATTCTCAAATAAGAAAGTAAGCAACATTTGAATACTTAGTAAAAAATATAGTTATAAAACAATAATATAATAGTTGAATAGTGTTGAAGCAGTTAAAATTTTTTTTAAGAAAACTCTATTCACTTTTCTAAATGTATGTATCTTAAATCGAAAACATTGTTCAGTTGTTTAACATCTCGAGAACTTTATATACAGGGTGTCCAGCGTGTGTGAACACCTCGAAGAATGTGAAAAGTTAATTTCGAAATCACTCCTAAAAGTTACGTTTTGGAATACCTAACAGCTGCTTTGTCACATTGTATTTTATTTTCTCTAAATCTTGAAATCGTTTTTCTTTTAGAGAATATTTCAAATAGGGCACAGTGAAAAATCAATTGGGCCAGGTCAGGACTATATGGAGTTGCCGAAATTGTGTGATGCCGTGTTTCACAATAAATTGCTAAATAAGCTGCGGTAAATGGGCAAGTACGTTTTGGTGAAGGAGCCAATCGCCACTTTTTGGGCTCATCCACAAATCTTGTCTCACAATTTCCGAAATAGTAATTTTTGCAATCCCAAATTTTTCAGCAATGTCTTTCACTTTTCCATTAATTGACACTCGCAGAACTAAGCCACTAAGTAGGATGCTTCCCAGAGGTCTCCCCTATATGGTAAATACCTGTTTTTCACAAAAGTATAAATACGTACAAAATTCCAGCACAAGGTCCGATACTTTCTGGACACATAAATCAGGGTTGCTACAGTTGAAAAAATTCTAAGAAGTAAGAAATTTAAAAATTATCAAAAGAATTCAGGTAATATAAGAGCGATTGTCAAATTTCAAGAAAACTTGAAGTCCCATTAAGATAACATTAAATTAGAAACTCTTGCTCATTTTTGTTTAATAAATACTTATTATGATCTCCTACGAAATTTTCAGTTAGGATTTTCTCCTTTGTTTTGACAGTTAGCCTACAAAATGTCTAATGTCTCAAGTTTTTAAACTTTAGAGGAACAAAACCTCAATTTATGCGAATTTCTTCAAGCCAAATAAATAAATAATATAATATTTTGACGTTTTAATTGTAATTTGTGTGAGTTTTTTTCTAGTAAAATATTTGTAGTTACAATTGAGTAATAAACACAGAATTATTAAGCCTATCCTTGAACACAAAATTCTATCCCATTCAACTTCAAATATAAACATATTTTTTTGTAAATCAAATAATAAAACTCAGAAGTACATTTCGACAATAAAATTGTCATCAGAGATATTGATTTCAAAAAGTTTCGGAGTAAAAAAATGTATATAAACCATTTCGTTACCTGCTTAGCAGATTTTTATTTAATGCTCAGACGTTCATTTGCGATTAGAATGTAATATTTTTTTTATAAATATTAGAAAAGAATAAACTTCATCGTTTCCTGTTGTAATTCAGGTGGACTGGTTTGTTTATTAATTCCTAACCTCCGCTTGCAAATAGAGATCAAATGTCTTAATGAAAAGAATTTCTCTCAGACTATCTTTTTTTAAAAATAATTATAAACATTACTCAGATTTGAAGAAATATTGTATATTTTACAGACTTTATAATAAAAAAAAGTATGTAGAAGATCCGGAATCTCTATACAGTGTGAACAATACAGACAGGTACACTTACTATTATATCGAAAAGATGATGTATTCTGTGTTGGACGTCTAATTTATCACGTTACCTTACTTATGTTCGTGAAAATGATCTATAAAATATGCAGTTAAATCTTTAGTTCTTTTTCAACAAACTCCTAACCTCAAATCAGCTTTCTATATTGAAAATACGCATTTACTAGGCAGTCTGATAAGTACCTGAAAATTCTAAGAGATGGCATTAGGATTCACTAATGTGAACCATTTTCGTCGAGCTTGATCCTTCAAATGAGGCCTGTCAAAACTTCAGCCATTTATGTTTACGCATTTACAAGTGACAGCACTGAGAAGCGACTAACCTCCGAGTTTTTTTTAATATGGAAAAATCTGAGTTTCGAGTTTCGATCAAACACTACTAACTTCACAAGAAAACGATATCCGAGACCAAGGCCAAGCTGGATAAGTATTACCCGGACTCTGCACCGTCGATTGGAATGATTCATAAGTGGTTTACCGAGTTT
>NC_046661.1:106138008-106145540 GCF_010883055.1 Belonocnema kinseyi | reverse complement strand
ATTTGGCATTATTTTCGCGTAAGCCGACCGAGTTTTTGCACCGATTCATAACCATGGATGAAACCTGGATCCACTACTACACTCCTGAGTCAACGCAACAGGTAAAACAGTGGGTTCCACCGGGATAAAGTTCTCCGAAGCGCCCAAAAACGCAACAATGGGTCGGAAAGATTATGGCCTCCGTATTTTGGGATGCACATGGCATAATATTCGTGGACTATCTTGAAAAAGCTAAAACCATAACCGAAGCATACTATTCACCATTATTGGACCGATTGAAAATCGAAATCGCCGAAAAACGACCGCATTTGAAGAAGAAAAAACCGCTTTATCATCACGAAAATGCGCCTGTTAATTCATGCTTAGTTGCACAAGCAAAATTGCATGAAATCGGCTTCGAATTGGTTCCTCAGCCACCGTATTGACCAGACCTGGCCCCCAGCGACTATTACTTGTTCCTTAACCTAAAGAGATGGCTCACCGGTAAGCGTTTTTACTCAAATGAGGAGCTCATAGCTGAAACTGAGGCGTATTTTGGAGACCTTCCGATCGAGTACTTTCCGGACGTTATCAAAAAGTTAGAAAATCGTTGGACTCGCTGCATCGACCTAAAAGGAGAGTATGTTGAAAAATAAAACCGACTTTGGCCAAAAAAACGTCTCCGTGTTTCATTTTTCAGGGACTTATCAGACTGCCTAGTAATAGTTATTTATTATTTTCAGAAATGCTTCTTTTGGATTTTAAATTTTCAAATGAGATACATTAAACTTTGGTTGTTAAATATGAAATTCCTAATGATAATGTGATTGCCACTTTAGGTACTAAAGTTTGCCTGCAATTTGACAATCTTTAACCCTTAAACGGCCAAAACGCCACTACCGGTACACTGTTTTTCAACGGCCAATAACTATGACTATTCGACACTAGAAAAAATTGAGACACATATATTTTTATTGCTTAAGATCTCCTTTTTCCGACGGTGCCAATGAAATTTCTCAAAAAATTTTCTTATTATCCCAAAATGCAGTTTAAACAAAAAAAAAGTGATTTTTTGTGTCTATTTTTTTTTGTGAACCATTTTCCAAAGCTTTTCTATTCTGTAATTAACCTGGAATCTCACTAACGGGTGGAATAAATGTCTAAGCTTTGAGAATCCATGGTTCAAAGATCGATTTTTCGTTTTAGTATTTTCAAAATGGCGTCTTAATGGCAAAATTTTTGTGAAAACATTCATGAATTTTTTTACAATAAACGATGCGCTTTTCGGAAAAATCATCAAGAATGAAAAGTTCTTGTAATCAGCCAAGGAATACGCCTGAATTTTTTCGAAGCATTTGGAGCAAAATTTTGGATTTTGCATATGAACAATTTTTTCAAAATTCAAAATTTTGCTCAAAACGCTCCGGAAAAATTCAGGCGTATTTCTCGGCTGATTACAAGAACTTTTTATTCTTGACAAATTTTCCGAAAAGAGCATAGTTTTTCAATAAAAAATTTCCAACGTTTCCGTAACCTTTATTGCACTCTGACATCAAACCACACCTTCACCGCATTGTCATCCAGAGAATTTTCGAGTACACCCAGCAAAAAAAAATGCCAAAGCGTAAAGCCTCAAAAATTGCAACAAACTCCGAATCGGAATGGGATTCCGATGAAAATGATGAACGTATCATCATACCTAATCCAGATTACTGTGGCTCTGATGGAGATGATTCATCAGATGACGAGAATTCGGGATCGGAATTTCCCAGACCAATTGCATCATATAGATCTGTTTTCCATAACTACACAGCACCTCAAAAACAATTGGAACCAAATCACATTTTTTCATGGAGTAGCGAAGAAAAAGTTTGCCCTGGAAATTTCTGTAAAGAAATCAGCAGGAAATATTTTTCGCAATCAAAACTAGGTGATTTCGAAACTCACAGATACGAATCACGAACAAGAGCATTATGTAATAATGAACAATATCGCCAGAGGAATACTATATTTTGCATTGATTGCAACATGTATTGCTGCTTACATTGTTTCTCAAAATTACATCCTGAAACAGCAGGATCAAAATGATTTCAACGGATTGAAATCTGAACTGCAAAAAGTTCTCCATAAAAAAAAATAAAAAATGTAAAAAAAATATATAAAATCCCTTAAAAAAAGAGACTATCGATATTCATTGACCTCCAGGTTGGTGGTAGTTGGACAACGTAAACTTTGTTTGCGCCAGACGGACGATAGATATTCGTGAATCATTTTACACTTACACGATGCTTAGAACTATGAAAATTTTTTATTGAAAAACTATGCGCTTTTCGGAAAATTTGTCAAGAATAAAAAGTTCTTGTAATCAGCCGAGAAATACGCCTGAATTTTTCCGGAGCTTTTTGAGCAAAAGTTTGAAAAAATTGTTCATATGCAAAATCCAAAATTTTGCTCAAAATGCTTCGAAAAAATTCAGGCGTATTCCTTGGCTGATTACAAGAATTTTTTATTCTTGATGATTTTTCCGAAAAGCGCATCGTTTATTGTAAAAAAATTCATGAATGTTTTCACAAAAATTTTGCCATTAAGACGCCATTTTGAAAATACTAAAACGAAAAATCGATCTTTGAACCATGGATTCTCAAAGTTTAGACATTTATTCCACCCGTTAGTGAGATTCCAGGTTAATTACAGAATAGAAAAGCTTTGGAAAATGGTTCACAAAAAAAAAATAGACACGAAAAATCACGTTTTTTTTGTTTAAACTGCATTTTGGGATGATAAGAAATTTTTTTGAGAAATTTCATTGGCGCCGTCGGAAAGAGGAGATCTTAGGCAATAAAAATATATGTGCCTCAATTTTTTCTAGTGTCGAATAGTCTTAGTTATTGGCCGTTGAAAAGCAGTGTACCGGCAGTGGCGTTTTGGCCGTTTAAGGGTTAAAGAGACCAGGGATTTTTTATAAACTAAAATTGTAATCTTAAAATTTTGTATGGTTATTGTCACTAGGAGTGTTTAAGATTAATGGAAAAATTAATTTTTTTTTGCATGATCATGCTTGATCTCCGAGGTATGAGGTTTTCTGCTTAGCAAAATAAAAATCTATGAAGAAATTTCCCGTTTGGCCCAACCGCAAACAGGTATCTGGTTTGATTCCAGCTGGGCTATCGCTGGCTAGGTTTCATGGACAGGAAACAGCCGGGAGCCGGTCGAGCTACATTTTTCTCACATCACCAACCCGTGCATGAATTTAGGAAGGGCTCTAGTGGGGAATTTGCTAGTGTACCATATTTATAGCCGGGCTCTAGTGGGAAAAACTAGTCGGGGCCCCATTTGGAACAAAACGCTGAGGCCACGGGGGCCCTACTAGATTTTATAGTAAGGTTCTAGTGAGTTCAGCCCGCCTACAATTCAATTAAAGAGAAGAGCCCCTGCGGGACTCCTTTAGGGTACTGTCACGTTACTGGCAGCCAGTACGTTTATCCGTTCATTATCACACGACTGTATGCGATCCGAATATTATTTATATTTTTAAAAATTGAAATTTCATATAAAGATTTTGGGTAATTTTAACACCCATTACTGCCATACTCTAACGATCTGACAAAAAAGGTATTTAAAAAATAAACATTAATTAGTTGAGAGTATTTTTACTTTAAATATTAATAGTCCTATTTATAGTGAATACATATATTTTATTCTTAAACATTATATTACAAATAAAATTTCTAGCGTCATGGGGTATCGAACCTACATATCTATACCTAAATCCATCGCTTAGCAGTCGGGAGTCTTAACTAATGCGTTAAACTAACAAGTTTAAACTCGATGAAAAAGCCATCCTCATAACCTACAGCTTTAAAAAGCGAAATCACCAAATTTTAAACTCTCTTTTTATGAGCATTTAAACCTAAGCCAAAAATGTAATTTTTTATAAACATTTACTATTTTTCATTAGATGGGACGGAGGATTTTTTTCTTTAAAAAGAAGCACTGGCCAGCTGTACTTGAAATAAGTTCTTTAACTTTAACTGAAAAATATCTACCTGGCTCCGAAGAAAATATTCATTAGTGTTCTAAGCCAAGTTTTCGAGAATAAAGAGTTTAATTACTCATAAAATCATTATTTTTGCATACTGAAACCTTCAAAAGCCTCAAAACTATAGTTGAGGCAATATAAGATTTTAGCAGTTCTCTGGTCAGGACCCCCTTATACACAGATAGATTTGCTATACCTATACGAAGCATGGAATTCTTCACTAGAACCTAAAAGGGCACCCATTTGTTTTTTCTAGACAAGATATTCCGATAGGGGCCTAACCAGTTTTTCTTAGACTAGATATTCTGACAGGGACCCTATCAGAACCCAGCATCAAATAGGGAAAGATGCGAAAATTTCTGCACGGGAAGTCGGGTGCCGGCCGGCTACTTGACCGGGCCAATCCTGGTTATATATCATGGTCGGGAGCCGACCGGGCACTGATCAGGATAATTTTGTTGTAGAAATTACACATTTTTTAAGAGCTGTGACATTATCAAACACGTAATTATGGATGCTAGATGAATTATTGTGTAGGAAGTATAATTTAAAGATTGATTAGATCAGTGAAATAGAAATGAGCATTTTTAAATTCGTTTTAAAAAAGGCGTTACATTTTTAAAAAATTTTTAACTTATTAAATAAAACTGTTATCGATTCTGCTATGTGCAACAGCAGAAATGTCACAATTTTCTCTATTTTCAGACGATATTTAGTCTGTACTCTTTCAAATTCACCCCGACGTATCTCGCCTTCGAAGTTTGCAAATAAAATCGAGATGCGTAATTAAAAGCAACCTTATTTTAGTTATCAGTT
Source organism: Belonocnema kinseyi (assembly GCF_010883055.1). NCBI lineage: Eukaryota > Metazoa > Arthropoda > Insecta > Hymenoptera > Cynipidae > Belonocnema > Belonocnema kinseyi. The sequence continues at coordinate 106,140,706 of NC_046661.1, read as the reverse complement.
TGGAAACCCCACTTAGTTCACGAATAATGATTATTTTAGATTTAACGATACTGTTGTGAATACATTTTGCTCTTTTTTCCTTCCTAACCTGAAATCACCACGTGGTTTTCAAAATGAAACAATTGCTACGAGATTCTATTATCAGTGGTTGAAATGCTAATCCAATTTCCTCGCCAGAATTGGTTAACTTGATTTGACTTTTAAAGTTCACCGTATTCTGCACGATGAGCCCTAAAGGACAAAAGAAGTTACCAATTTCTCGCACGAAACAACATTTGTTAACCGCTTGGTGGCCGGATTACCCTAGCCGGTATTCAAGCCGGGATCCGACCAGTTTACCGTAGTGTTTCTAGCCTGCTCCTAGCCAGTTTCCCCGAATAACCCCCGGTTTAAGCCTGGGCTATCCGGTCAAGCCCCAGGCGGATCCCTGATTGAATTTTTACATGGGATGTCTGTTTTTTATTATTTGGAGAGGATACAACAGTTTGTATATCTTATTTAAGAGAATGTGACACACTCTAATATCTATATTACGGGCCTAACCTTATCAATTCACTGCATTTTTTAACTTAAAAAATTTTTTTGCAAATAAAATATCGGAGCGAAATGTTGTAAAATTTATCAGAAGAGCATAAACCGCGTTTATATATTTCATTTGAGTATGAATTTGCTAAAAATTATTGTCAAAGAAATTAAAATGGGAACGATTTTTTGAAATATTTTTTTTGTAACCAATATTTTACACATAAAAAAAAGTTCTTAGGTTAAAAAATTTCAAGGTTCCAAGATAATCTGTGAAAAAACGATCCCATTTTCAAATTCTTTGAATATATTTTTTAGCAAAATTTCTACTTAAATAAAGTAAATAAATATAGTCTAGGATCTTTTGATACATTTTCCAAAGTTTCAGTTGGATATTTTATTTACAAAAAAAGTTCTAAAATTTAAGATAACATGCCGTTAAATCAGAGAAAAATATGTACGTTATATTTGGTTAGGTAATCTTACACAATATTTTGACGATTTATATAGTAAACTGAATTATTTTGATCTAGGTTGCTAGTGCAAGGCATGAAAACGGCAAAAATTTAAAAACCATTCATTTCAAGTTTCTGTTTCTTATTTTTTCAACTTCTTAAGGGCATGTGATACTTTATCATGTGAAAAATTTAGTTTTCAACACTTTTCACCCAAAATTTGTAATTTTTCGACAAAATCATAGCACTTAGAAGTGAATAACAATCACACGGACGTCTGGAACTTATTTTCGGGTTATTGTTTGTTTTCATTTAAAAGCCTTGTAAATTTGCAATCATTTTTATTTATTACTATTTATTTTCCTGGAATATCATTAGTTAAAAATAGGGATATTTTTCGTCAAAAAAATAATTTATAGTAGGATTCAATTTTTAAATTAAATATGTACAGGAATTTTCAAAATTAATGCTGGTATTCTGCGGTAAATATAAGGGCATTTCGCTACAGGTCTTCACTGGACACCTTGATATAGTAATGTGCACTTTTCAATATAATTGCATGCACACATCTCCTGGGTAGATTATTTTAAAAGCAATTTTATCGATTTCCACATCCCGTTTATAACATCAGATAACAGTTTAACGTTTCATGAAATTTATGCTGTAGAATTTGCATTGCGTTTGTTCTCTGCTAATAGAATTTTCGCATTACTTTTTACAGTCAGATTACGTGAAATTGTATTAAAAATAGTTTCAGATATTTGAAAAGGACTCTTTTGTTTATAAAAAGAATAAAGTGATTAAATTCGTATGATATTTTAGAAAAACAGAGAGACAAATTTCAGATTATAACCATTCAATTTCAAACAATGTATAAGGGAACGTCCATTAATTACGTGATGATGATTTTTGAAATCTTAGACCCCGTCTCCAGCTACTGTAAGGATTATTTTTAATGTAAAAAGGATGACGAAATATTAGAAGAATTTTGAGAAATTACCTACTACAATTTACAATTTACAACGTACATAAAAGATTTACAAAATTTTCATTGAATCTACGAGGGTAGTTCAATAAGTCCTTAGAATGACCAACAGATGGCGCGCGAATCGCTCCAAATCATCTGTTTTCAGTCAGCACCACTCCCGACTATTCATTTAAAGGGTTTAACTCCATATGAGATAAAAAATGAATTGAACTCAGTTCATGGCACATCTGCCCCTGCCTTAGCAACGGTTTATAACTGGGTAAATGAATTTAAGCGTGGTCGTACATCAATAAGTGACGAACCACGTTCAGGAAGGCCCGTAGAAGCAAGTATTCCCGAAATCATCAATAAAATCTACGATATGGTGTTGAAGGATAGAAGATTAAAAGTGCGTCAGTTAGCTGAGGCCACAAGGATATCTATAGGTGCAGTTGTTTCAATTCTACATGAAAAATTAGTCGCCTCTGAGGCTCTTTTGGCGCGTATAAGTCGGAATCGTGAGGAATTTTTTCGTCGATTTGTGACTGTGGATGAAACATGGATACACCATCACACTCCTGAGACAAAGGAACAATCTAAACAGTGGATTTCCACAGGCGAACCAGCTCCAAAGAAGGCAAAGACCGTAAACTCAGCTGGTAAGGTTATGGCTACAGTTTTTTTGGGATGCACGTGGAATTATACTTATTGACTACTTGGAAAAGGGTAAAACAATCACTGGTGAATATTATGC
>NC_046661.1:106131707-106137908 GCF_010883055.1 Belonocnema kinseyi | reverse complement strand
TTCCGAAAACGCACTTTTCTGAAGGATTAAAAAAACTTGAAAAGCGATTGACCAAGTGTATAGAGCTCCAAGGAGATTATGTTGAAAAATAAAAAAAAATATTTACCCAAAAAAAATTGTTTTTATACTTCATTCTAAGGACTTATTGAACTACCCTCGTAATATGATTTCCAAAGCCTCTTAGGGATTTTAGAAGATTTTAAAGGATCTTCACGATTTAAAGGGACTGCAAGGAGATTATTCTAATTTTTAGATTCACTACGAAGTTTCAAGAGACACCGAAGGGTTTTGTCGAATTTTTAGGGATTTTAACGGATTTGAAGACACTAAAAGCGGTTTCGACAATTTCATTGATTGTGACGAATTTTAATAACTCTTGAAGGATTTTAACGGATTTTAGAACACTTGGAAAGCTTACCTAGAATTTTTAAGATTTGAAGTCATGTAATTTAAACATTTTTAAGGAATTTTCACGCGATTTAAATCATTTTACAGAATGCCATTAACACTTCGGAAATGAAAGTTTACGCTTGAGCGACCATCGCACATCCCGCGCACTCAGTATAGCTCCTTTTACTCCTACCTGCGGTGCGATATAAATTCTAAGAACAACTATATAGGGGAGCTCTATCTTGGAGTTTCACTGTACTCTCAATTTTCACCCCCCCCCCTCCCCCTACTTTTTCATTGGGCCCGAAAATTGCCCACACAATGAAAAATGGAAGTTTCATGTCAAATGTATGCGAAGGATGATATTTTTGAAATATTTTTATCATAAATTATATGTGTTCAATAATTCAGAAGTTGCCCGAATCAAAATGCTTCGTCTTGAGTTCGACTTGAATTGCCCTCAATCAAGACATGCTGGAGTCGAAAAGTTCGCATTGAGCATCTCAGTTTCGAGAAGGAGAAAGACTTCAATTCATGTCGTGGAGACAAGTTTTTATGTCTTGAAGACATAAATTTATCTCTTGAGTCGTATTTTTATGACTCCAAGAAAAAAAATGTATGGGTTGATATCCGCTCAAAAATTCTCTTTGTTCAAAATTTTCAAATGTATCTTTTCTGATTGAATTTAAATGTTTTGTAGTTCGAAATAAAATCTTTTTCAATTGAAACATTATTTTCGCATATTTTGCAGAAAATTCACAATTTAAAAAAATCAAATACTTGGTTTAAAGTAAAACTGCTTTTTAAAATATTTATTTTTTTTATTAAAGATTAATAATTTCAATTATAAAATTAATGTTCTTGAATTAAAAATCGTATTTTTGTTAAAAAATTCAACTATTTAGTTAAAAATGAAACTCTTTTTATCAAAATTGAACTGTCAGAAAATAAACTTTTGTGGTTAAAAGTCATATTTTGTGGTTGACAATTTTACTGTTTTGTAAAGAATTAATTTTCTTCGCATCAAAATTCAATAATTTTGTTTAAAATCGATGTATAATTCAACTATTTTGTATTCAAAGAATTTATTCCTTGTTATTCCCCTATTTTCGTGAAAAATCAATTTAATTTCATCGCTCTTGTATTCATACAAATGCACAGATTTTCAAGTTTAAAGCGACCAACCCATCCGCGCTCGAGAATATTGCTATGAATAATCTAAGAATAGTAAATTTCACGATTTAAGTTTACTGTCAAGACGATATGTCAAGGGAAATTCGTTGAGGTTATAAATAAACGCAGTCACTTCAATTCGCAAAATAAATTCTTTTATTTTAAATGTCAAATATTTTTTATATATTCATGGAGTGTGAAAAATACTAATAGACTTCTCTAAAGGTACGTTTTCTAATGATACATTTGAAATGCATTATTGTAGCCTAATATTTGTATGATATGAAAATACTACCTTCTGGTCAAAAACTGATCGTATTTATTGTAAATGTGTCTTTTGAATACAGGATTCAAGCATTTGCTTAAAAATTCGTCTTTTTTGTTTGTTGAAGTTAAAGTTTTGTTGTTACGGTTGAAAATTAATTTTTTCAAGTGAAAATTCGAGAATTCCATTTTTGGTTCAAAAATATATTTTTAGTTGAAAATTCATGTATATGATAGGTAATTCATTTATTGTGTTTACATTTTTACATTCTTATTCATGAGAGTATAATTTAATCGTCCAAATTTTCGACATCTGGCTTTTAACGGATCTTTACGTTTCGGCACTCACAGAGACCGAAAATCATAACATTAGGTTGGTGTCTATGTGTATGTCTGTTTGTATGTGTGCCTGTATATCTGTCTCCATGCCTGTCTTTATGTCTGACTGTATGCCTATCTGTATGCCTGTATGAATGATTACCTGAATGTTATAGCCACGCTTACTTTTGAAGGATTTGTGCAATCGACTCAGCCTTTGATACACTTCTTAAAGGTCGCAAAATTAAGTCTAAGTTCATTAACCAGATATTTCCAACAAAAATTTTCAAATTTAGAGCAGTTTCAAATAATGAACATTTTGTTTTCTTTAAATTTTAGACATTTTTTTCAAAGTTTCTCATAGATGGGTAGACGACTTGCAAATTATCCATATAAAATTCTCAATTTTGACGAAAATTATAAAATTCATATACTTTCGAAAATATTGAAAATGTTCAGAAAAATATAAAAAACTATTTTCCTGCTAGATGAGGAAATCTCCTTCAAATTCTTCACTAGATATCAAATATATTTATAAGGTATCGCAGTTACATTTTTCTATTTGGCCAAGATTAAAAAAATTTTGAGCTTTTCCAAATTTGAAGAAAAAAATTAAATGAATTTCAGACATTTTCTTGTACACAACAAAAATTAAAACAAAAATGAACAAAGTTTTATAAGTTTCACAATTTTGAAAAAAAAAATTAATATAAATCTCTACTAGATATAAAAAATATTTATTTTGAAACTATTTCTATGACATTTGTTAATTAGACAAAAATTTGAAAAGTTGGATCATTTCCAAAAATATGCAACTTTTCTTTTTAAGACATCCGAAAATTTAAAGCGTTATTTTTAGTAGATTTTAACAAGATTTACAAATTATCTTGATGATTTTTTTTAATTGGACACAAATTACGGAGCGTTAAGCACGAGTGTTGCAATAAAAATGTAATTGTCAAACCAGTAGATGCTTTGAGCATCTTATTTAAAAAAATTGAAAATATTTCCTGTTCCAATTTATAGCTGTAATCCTCAGAAGTTTAAATTAAAGTTTCGAGTTAAGTTATAATATTGATGATATTTAAAACTGTAGTTAAAGTGAAAGGATTAAATCTACAAAAATAAGCGCCAAGCGCGAGAGCGTACCCGCGCTCAAACTTGACGCGAAGCGCCGAGGACGTAGCGCGGAAAGAAAATGTGCATGCTCAGCGGGCATATTTTTTTTAGTTTTTGGTAGTTCTTTGTTGAAAATTCATCTGTTTGTTTAAGGATTTAACAATCTGGATGAAGAATCATATTTTTTATTGCATTCAATTAATTGAATATTCTATTTCTTTAAATTACGTTCCATGCAGAAAAGTTGGGGATTCCTTTTTGGCTGAAAAATCTTTTTTTCTTGAAAATTCAACTACACCAAACGCTCGCTTTCAGTCATGCCTCTTTTAAACTTGATAAACAACTTTTTTTCTTTGATTTAATATTTTTTTTCTTTGAAAATTCGACCATTTCGTTGAAAATGCATCTTTGTAGGTTGAAAATTAAACTTCGTTCTTAAAAATTAAACTTTTCTGCAAGCCATCTTTTTTTCTCATTTCGAAATAACTAGCTTAACATTTGAACCATTTGATTTTCAATGCAACTGTTTAGTTAAAAAATAACATTTTTAATTAGAAATTTCTCTTTTTGCATTGGCAATTCATCTCTCATCATAGAAATGTGTAGTTGTTGAAAATTCAACTACTTTTTCAAGAGGCCATATACACTGAAACTCTCCTATGGCGCCGATTTTGCGGCTGACGGTGGCTGGTAACTAGCTCATTATAGCTTGCTCCGCTTTTGTTTTTTCACGCCTGAGTGCTCGCCTGAGTGACAACCTCAGGCTTAGCGCATCCCGCGCAGCTCCTGTTACACTTATCTGCGGCACGGCTTTAATTTTTGGAAGGGTTATATAAGAGAGAGGTATTGATGGGTTTCACTGTATTTAGACTTAAAATATTAGAAGTATAAAGTCCTTAATATTAAAGTCAATAGAGTATTGACACTAATTTTATTTAAAATTATTTATTCTTCTATTGCTTTCCTATTTGCATCAAAATCATCCAATTTAGTATATTTTGACAGATCCTTGGGCTACTTTATTTGTCGGGAGAGGGTGAGGAGAGGTAAAACAGAACTATGGTCGTAAACAAAGAGGGTTGACATGGAAGGGGTAAAAATAACATAAATTTGGAAACGTAAATTATAAAAAAACCCTTTAAAAGCTTGCGCATTTTGCTAAAGCGAGTTCAAATTCACTTTTCACGTCAATTTCTATGATTGTCTTTATACATTTATATAATTGCTACGGAATGAAACAGGTTTTGGTAATAATTTACTTTATATTTAAAATTTTAAATGAAGAATTCTTTGTGATAACAAGCACTGCTTCTTCGAACAATTATGAAAAAACACAATTCCAGTTCCGTAATTGTAGAAAATTTGATTGGGTTCGAAATAAAAATTTAAACTGTGAATAAATTCTCGCAGAAAATTTAGAAGCCAATCGTTATAAAAACATTTCTCTGCACAAATTTTCATTTTTCCTTAATCTGACATCGCATTTGTGCAACTGATAGCTAGACCATTTTTTCAGTGATGATAAAACTGGCAACTAAAGTATTATTTATATTTTTTATCAATAGATTTTAGAGTATCATGTTATTTATATGAGTAAATAACACATTATGAAACGTGTAAGGGGAATGACAATGACATACTTCAAACCAGATGAAAGACCTCGATCACTTTAGGAAAATCTTTTATGGTCAATGTCTCGAGAGATAAATGTTCTCCTTTTCAGGAAACGAAAATGCAATGTTATAAAATCAAAAGTCAAAAATAAGCTTCTTGACGGTGATTCACCGAGATATTATTCATCTGAAGTTGGATAAAAACGCTGAAAACATTTGAAAAGTACAATTATCCGAACACAGATAATTGTAGTTTACAATTTTTTGCAGCTTTTTAAATAAATTTCAGACAAATAATCTGGTGTCAGCTGTAGAATTGTTGATTTTGTAAATTAGACAATGTTGAAATACAGTAAAGTCCGTCAGTAATATACTAAGGACACATTCAACAATTACACCCAACTGTCGATGTAAAGTACGGTTTCAGACATGGCTTGCAGTGGCTTTCAAAATAATTTGAGGAAATTGAAACGTAAATCATCAGGGCCTCATAAACCATTCGTTTGATTTGCATACATGCTAACAGTTGACTCCCGGTAAGAAGTCTTGCATTGAAAAATATTCAAAAGTATCTTCTCCAATTATAATTTTAAAACTATTAAATCTTTTTCGATACCGTTTTTACTCTCGCGTTTCATATTCTTATAGAAGTAGAAGTTATCTCTCAAACTGTATCCCTTTTTGTACACCGTGGCAAAAATATTTTTCTAAATACTTTGCATTTAAAATGCAGTATCACTAATTTATAGGTGTCAAGATTTACTGCTAGTTAGGAAGCTGCATGCAAAAAAACCTTAGATTTTACTGAAAACCAAGTTAAATCTACCGATCTTCCTAGTGTTTATATGGACAACATGACAGTTCAGTAAACGTTACAATTATAGGCAAATAAGTATGACTATCAATGATGGTTACTAGTACCGATTGTCAAGTGGTGCTGATCTGCGGATCAGTAGATTTTACCGATCCAGTCGCTATTCTGTACAGTTCCTGGATGCTGCAATTACGAATAATCACGACGTTGAAGTTTGCCACAGATATGGTTTTCAAAGTTGTGTAATTAATATAAAAAAAACTAAGAGTCACATCGAAAAAGTAAAAACACCTCTCGATTCGTCTCGGAAAAATCTCGATTCGCATTTTTTTTGTTTAAACAATTTTTTAAACAATTACGATATTTGTTATTTTTCTGCAATTGTTATAAACAAAGTATGCATCGGAACGAGAAACAAAGTGCACCGATGCATTCCTCTCGAAAAAATCTAGATGTGCATTTTTTTGTTTTTTCGTAAACCCATTTTTTAAACAATTAGAGCATTTGTTG
>NC_046661.1:106122486-106131607 GCF_010883055.1 Belonocnema kinseyi | reverse complement strand
AGTTGTGTAATTAATATAAAAAAACTAAGAGTCACATCGAAAAAGTCCAATCCATATCAACGGGCACGGAGCAACACAGCGCTGAACAACAAATGCTCTAATTGTTTAAAAAATGGTTTTACGAAAAAAAGAAAAAATGCACATTTAGATTTTTTCGAGAGGAATGCATTGGTGCTTTTTGTTTTTGGATCCGATGCATACTTTGTTTATAACAATTGCAGAAAAATAACAAATAGCGTAATTGTTTAAAAAATTTTTTTAACAAAAAAACAAAAAATGCACATCGAGATTTTTCCGAGACGAATTGAGAGGTGTTTTTACTTTTTCGATGTGACTTTTAGTTTTTTTTATATTAATTACACAACTTTGAAATCCATATCTACAGGCACGCAGGAACACAGCGCTGAACAATAAATGCTCTAATTGTTTAAAAAATGGGTTTACGAAAAAACAAAAAAATGCACATTTAGATTTTTTCGAGAGAAATGCATTGGTGCACTTTGTTTTTCGATCCGATGCATACTTTGTTTATAACAATTGAAGAAAAATAACAAATAGCGTAAATGTTTAAAAAATTGTTTAAACAAAAAAACAAAAAATGCACATCGAGATTTTTCCGAGACGAATTGAGAGGTGTTTTTACTTTTTCGATGTGACTCTTAGTTTTTTTCATATTAATTACACAACTTTGAAATCCATATCTACAGGCACGCAGGAAAACAGCGCTGAACAATAAATGCTCTAATTGTTTAAAAAATGGGTTTACGAAAAAACAAAAAAAATGCACATTTAGATTTTTTCGAGAGAAATGCATTGGCGGACTTTGTTTTTCGATCCGATGCATAATTTGTTTATAACAATTGCAGAAAAATAACAAATAGCGTAAATGTTTAAAAAATTGTTTAAACAAAAAAACAAAAAATGCACATCGAGATTTTTCCGAGACGAATTGAGAGGTGTTTTTACTTTTTCGATGTGACTCTTAGTTTTTCTAATATTAATTTCACAACTTTGAAATCTATATTTGTGGCAAACTTCAACGTCGTGAATTATCATGTCACATTAACGAATAGTATAAAGAAATCTGAATTATGTTATCGACGTAGACTACAGTTAAGACAGCACTGTAAATTGTGAAAAAGCATTGCTAAAAATAATTAATAAATAAGTGCATGGTTATTTCTTATCAATATTTTCGGTCATACTCATAATTAATCGTTATTTGTAAGTTATAAATGCTATAATAGAATTAAAAGTTCGCACGCAATGGGGGGGGGGCGATTTGAATGCATAAACCTAATCACGGAAGTCAACAGTCTTAACCACTACACTAGTATACGAGTTGCGATGTGTAAAGTTATTTTGAAATGCAATTGTAACTTAGGGTGGTGACCTCGAGAACGACTTCTGAATACGCAACCATGCCATCGCGGCACACAATAAAAGCTCTAGCATTCACATCATATCTATATGTCAGCTGAAACAGTAATGTGACGACTGTCACAGAAATGTCAAAGAGGAATGTTTTTTACGTGATGCAATCCATTCATTGCCGATTGCATTGTGAATTCACCCGATGCTCCGCACGGATAGGTTGCGTTGCGACTTTAGGGGCGAATTAAGTAACCGGATCGGATCGGTAGCATGTACCGATCTTTCGGTAATGTCCACTGCACTACTATTGTAACCTCGGTTTAGTGGATTTTACATGTCGTTCGGTATGTAATACGAGGGAATAGAGTTTCATTTTACTGAAGGATAACCGTTGAATTAACCTTAATAACATTGTGACATTTACGAAATGCTAAGTGATTTTGACATTTTCACCCTCTTATTAAGAGCGGGTTATACTGTAACGCTTACAAGAAACCCTTTACAATTCTTGATAAGTAAATATTATATTTCTATTTTCTGCATGTGTGATGATAACTAATTTTTTACTTCGTTTATCATTACTGTATATTTTTTAAATTCGTTAAATTTGACAAAAGTCAGAATTTGGTCAATAAGTGATATCTTTTTATGAACAACCCTACTAGGTTTTGCCAATTTTCTACTTTTGCCGCGACTTCTAATGCGTTAAATGAAAATGGTTTTTTCAATCTATTTTAGGTTGTGTTTGTTCCGATCGGCTTTGAAAAAGCTTAGAATCTAAGCGTTTACAGCGTCTAAAAATTCGTCGTTTTAAAAATTACAGAAATGGCATTCCTATCGGTATTGAAATTTTTAATATCTTTGAATGCAGCCCTTTTTACCGGGGCATCTAACGCGCTAAGGAGAAGTTGCATCAAAAAATTCCGGGGACTTATATTCCAGGAACGATGTAAACTGAGGATACTCACATCAAAAATTGAGTTTATTAATTAAAACAGATTTGAGATGCTTGACATCGAGAGAAATCGTTAAAAACTCAGAATTTTTGTTCTTCTACCTTCTGTCTTCTGTGCTTGTTCTTTCTGCAATGGCGTACTGAATACCCAAGGGCGTGCTACGGAAATCATCCCTTAGGGCACCAAGCTTCATGATTAGAAAAAAATAGGTCATTAGAATGTTTGAAACACGCGAAAGGATAACTGAAATATACGTATAATAACACATATTCTAGCCTTCGAGTTTAATAGCGATTTCGTGTTACCAAGATTATGAGAAATTTTTTTAAACATAAATTAATGTTTGAACGGAATGGTTAAAATAACCGCACACTTAAGCATTTCAACTCTTCACGTTAAGCTCTGAAGATTATTAGGACCTTGGCTTAAAAAAAAATGACACCATCACAACCCGCTTAGAATATTTAAAAGGTATTGAAATTGATAAATAAACTCTAAGAAACTACAACTTTTTCTTATCATCTAGTCAGTATTTTGGGGCCCCAAACGGGTGCTGGCTAGCCCACCAGGATTAACAAAATATCTATTTCGTTAATCCCAATACTTTTTTGCACATTTCCCAAAATATGCAGGATATTGAAAAGTATAAAAATTAAAAATGTGCATTAAAGACAAAGAATTTTTTTCTTATCATCAACACAATATTTTGTATCATTTTTAACGCCAACCATCTCAAATATATTTTCATAAAACCAACTGAATGGAGGTATGGTAGCTCGTCCAGTTGACTAGTGTGTACACTGTTAAAAATTGATGTTGCGATTTCACAATAAATGTAATGGAAGTTTATTACCAAAACGTAATGTAATTTTACAATACATAGAATTGTACCGCCTCAATACAGTATTGTGAAATAAACCTATTTTTTTGCAATTTTAACACATCCGAAACAATCTGCATCACAATACACGTATTATAAAAATGGAATAAACGTGTTATACACTTATGTTACATTTATTGTGATATTACATAACGTTTTAGTCATTAACTTCCAGCATAAATACTTATTATGAATTTTATTCAATCACTAGAAATTTCTACTAATTTGAATTAGTTACTGAATTCTCACGTTAATTTATTGTATTATTACTACTTCGCCTGTAATCAGTAGTACTGATAAATTACTAGAAATCCTCTACTCCATAACGAATTTCACAGTTAATAATTAAAATTATTAATCATTTCTGACAGCATTTTTTGCGAAAAATATCAATTGTTTTCAATTTTTACGTTTCTGATGCAGATTATATTATTTCTCAGTATGAAAATAAAAATCATGACTTTTGAGTAAATGATTGTACTTCGATATTGCACAAAATAAAAAGTATACTTTCAGCTGATACATATAATATGGTGCTGCTGCGCAGCGGTGCGCCAGGATAAAAATGCTTCGACTGGAGTTCGACTTGAATTGCCCCCAATCAAGACATGCTGAAGTTGAAAAGTTCGAATTGAGCATGTCTCAGTTTTCATACCTAGCCAGACTTCAATTTATGTCTTGGAGATAAGTTTTTATGTCTTGAAGGCATAAATTTATCTCTTGAGTCGTATTTTTATGACTTTAAAACGTGCGGTTTATAACTTCGAGCATATACCTGCCCTAAAAAAAGGTACGGATTGTTATTTATATTATACTTTTTGCCGATGATACCGAAAATTTTGTTTGTTTTTACGTATTTCTAACGGCTTAGATGATCCTTCTAGAAAATTACAATTTTTATGTTTTTGAAAAAAATTTTTAATGGTTATACTCGTTGAGTCCCACCGATTCTGAATTTTTAAATTAAAGATAACTAATTTAAAAATTAAAAAATTCTTATTCATCAATTTTAATGTCAGTTATGAGCCAAAAAAGTTTCCATAATCTCAAGCTAGACAAGGCTTGACTTGAGACCAATACAAGTAAGACGAAGACTTATGCGTCGACTCAGTTTTGAGACGCAGCCAGACATCGATGTCTTGGAGACGAACTCAAGGCATAACCAAATCGAACTCAAGTCGAAGCATTTTTACTCGGGTGGACACGCGAAGTTTTCTATCTGCAATACATGTATTGTAATTTCACTTTACAATGCTCAAATTGTAATTTCACATAACATTTTTCAATGTCATGTATTGTAAAATCACAAAATTTTTTTACAGTATATCTATATAAAAATTTCTCACTTCCACTCAGCGCCACAGACGGTGTCATTTAGCGGTCAGAGCGGTCTGTTCTGGCGCTGAATAGTTTTCCCATAATTTTCCATGAGAAATAATTTTGTTTAACAAAACCTCTACACTTGAAGAGACGGTCGATAAAAAGATGAAAGACAAGTTCATCGTTGATGCAATGATTTTAATACAATTGTGTTCATGATTTTAAAATACATTCTTCAATTTTAAGGTGAATGGATATCAATGCACAAGCTAAATCTATGACATACGTTATTACTAAGACAAATATTTACCGAGAGTGAGAAGGTGAAATGTTTTAAGTTTCGTGGGTACATTCGACTTCAGCGATCTTTTAAAATCAATCCAAAAAAGTTTTGACTTTCACAGTCTGAAATTAAAAAACATTCATTTCTTTCCTTTTATTATAAAAAATAAATTAAAAATTTTTTTAAAATAATAATAACGAATTAACGCACAGGACTAATATCTTATTTTTAACTTCATAGAAATTTCCAATCCGCGAGAAAAACATTTTTATGATAACTTAGGAAGCACGTAATATTTATTCGTGACCTTAGCCTGTGTATAAAGAGTGTGCTTTTAATTTTAATCAATATGCCTGAATTTGGTCAGATAATAAAATTTTCAGTTCCTTATTATCGGTTTGAGATTAGCAAGATTTTTTCCTTCGAGTTTTTCAAAATACATTCAATTTTCGTTTTCTGATAAAAACATTCTTTGTCTTTGGAAACGTTGAAAATAAAGAATCTTCTTAACAACATCAAGATCTTTTTTCTGGTCTGAAGTATGGCTTTTTTATACCATTTAGACTTTTTATAATTTCCATTTCAGCAAAAATGGTATTTTTTCATTTTTTGTTGGTATTTAAGATTTTATAAAGAAGTGAAATCATAATAAAAAATAAATTTTTAAAATTTGTGCGCACTAGAAGGATCTTTTAAAAGGTATACTATTTTCGTGAATGACATGAAAATCCACTTTATGTGCCTTTCATGTTGATTTTTTGAGGAACCTGAGTTCTGAGGGACCTTTTTGTCAATAAAGTGTTCAGAAAAGTGAACATTAGATTTTAAAAATAGAGAAATAGACGTGAGCTTCCGAATATTGGAAAGACGTCAAAAATCTCGTCACCCCATATAAACTTTACAAAACAGTCTATGGAGTCGAACGGTTAGTTTGTGATAAGATTAAAGCTCGTTTATAGTATAGTAGAGCTCTTATCAACTTAAGAATTAAATGGAAATTCAACATTTTTTCATACATCATTCTGTGGAACAATGGAATTACCAGATTTACATCTAAAGAAAAGGTTTTTTTCCTTATAATATTTTGCATACATATCGAAAAACAATTGACAGTTTTTAGGTTGTAGTTTTAAATAATATGTCATTCTTTTCCAATTGAAGTCCGTATTTTCTCATCAAATTAAAGACGATGATTGATCATTTGGGTGATCCCAAAATGCATTAAAAATGTTTTTTCTTTGAATTTGTATGTATATCCTCCCACATTCATATGAATTCAGGAAAAAATGCGTTTCTTAAAAAAAAACGGACCTCTAATGAAAATGCTTCGACTTGAGTTCGACATAAATTGCCCCCAATCAAGATATGCTGAAGTCGAAAAGTTCGACTTAAGCATGTCTCGGTTTTGAGACGGAGCCAAACTTCAATTTATGTCTTGGAGATAAGTTTTTATTTCGCGAAGACATAAATTTATATCATGAGTCGAATATTTATGACTCCAACACGTGCGATTTATAACTTCGAGCGTATACCTGTCCTAACAAAAAGGTTCTTTTCAACAGTCATAAAAGCTAAACTTTATTAATGGTTAAACAATCTTGTATATTCTTATACAATATATATATATATATATTAAATCAACTTATTTACGGATTTTTATTTGTATTAAGCTTGTTTGACCCACCGATTCTGAATTTTTAAATTAAAAATAACTAATTTAATAATTACAAATTTTTCATTCATCAATTTTAATCTCATTTATGAGCCAAAAAAGGTTCGATAATCTCAGCTAAGACAAGGCTCGTCTTGAGTCAAGTTAAAGTCATCTTAGCCAAGACAAGGCTCGACTTAAGACAAGTAAACGCCGTCTTACCTGTCGTGGCCATACAAGTAAGACGAAAACCTATGTGTTGACTCAGTTTTGAGACGCAGCCAGACATCGATGTCTTGGAGACGAACTCAAGACAGAACCATGTCGAACTCAAGTCGAAGCATTTTTACTCGGGATATTTAGGGGTCCCGGAAGCCCCATGGAGTTTCACAGGTTGTTCGCATTAGAAATAGAAGAAATTTTTGTAAACATTATTTAGAATTGTAAATATTAGTTCACTTTTCTTTGAAATTAAGCAAAGAATATGAATAAAAAATTACTTTTTGAATTTTATCTCTATAAGTTTTTTTATGGAGTTCCAAAAAACCCCCATAAGCGAAAAATTGGGGTTTGCGGGTTTTACAAATATAATTTTTTTTAAAGTGTAGTCATAAGTAATGAGAGGTTTTGAATTATTTCTTTAAGCAAATTTATCATTGTTTCAAACAGTTTTATTTTAAAGTAATGCGGGAAGGTTGTGCTTTTTCCTAAAATTCCAAACGTCTTTCATATTTTTATATAAATTTCAATATCATTTTAACAAATTAATCTTTTGTTTGGAGGTTCATCTTTTTTTAAACCTAATTTTTTTAATTGGCGATGTAACTTTTCTATTTTTGGGTAAAAATGAATCTTCTTTAGTTCAAAATTCATCGTTTTTGGTAGAAAACTATCCTCTTCTTGGTGTCAAATTGAATTACTAGTTGAAAAATAATAGGTCCAGTTTCAAAATGCAACTGTTTTACAAAAATTTCATCCTTTGGTTTGAAATTTAAAACATTTGCATTCTTTTTTGCTTTCTTGATATAAAAATTTGAAATAAATATAATATAATATATAAAAAAAATATGAAAGTTCGTTGGAAATGGACCTTTTTGGGGTGCAAATTCATTATTTTATTGGAGAATTCATTTTTTACTGGTAATTTTAAATTTAAAAATGTTGAAATTTGATACTTTCGAATTCAAAGTCGAACTATTTGTTTGAAAATTCATGCATGTTATTGAACATTTTTGTTTTTTTTGCAGGAAATTAGTATTTTTGGTTAAAAATTCATGATATTGATTTTAAAATTCATCTCTTCTGGTAAAAAATGTCATCGCTTTTAATTAGTATTTCTACTATTACATTTGTGGCTGAGAATTCATCAGTATTTTCTTGAGAAATTGACAAAATAAATTTATCCAGTCTCATTGTTTATATAATTTCGATATATTAATCTATTAGATTGCCCTTTGGTACACTCATTAAGTATTCTAATCTAAAGGTGAAGTTCGTTAGCCAGCCATTTTTGATAAAAATTCAAAAATTCACTTTTTTCAAAATTCAAAAATTCTCTGTACGGTTATTCATAGTTTTCAAAAACTCAAACAATTTATCCTTATGACCTTTTCCACGATATGAAAAAAAGTCAAGAAATGAAAAATGTTGCTTTTTGAATGCCCTACAACATTATCACAACTTTTTGAATTTTCTTTAAAAATTCAAAATTCAAATTTTGACAGCATACAAAATAATGAAAAATTTTAAAATTACATTTTTCGGCCAAACTATGCAATATATGGCTTTAATCATGAAAAACGTCATTGTAGTAAAAAAAAAATGTCCCTGCTACGTGGGCACATTCCTATCACAACTTTTCTCTTTTAATTTCTTTTTCGTCTCGTGTGTGGGGTTTCAAAAAATATAATTTCTTATGTTTTAAAGCTATTTTTTTATGATTAAAACTAAAAACAGAACTATCCAAAAATTATTCATGACAAATAAATCATTTTTACATTCTTATCAGAGAAGGTATTAGATTTGTATAAAATTTGACCCCCCGGGTTTTTGTCAAAAGGTCTACGTTTTGAGACCCCCTGAATCAAAAAACAGGTTTTTACGAATGTGGCTATCTGTATGTCTATCTGTCTGTCTTTATGTCTGTCTGTCTGTGAGCACGATAACTTTTGAAAAAATTAATCTATTAGATTGGCTTTTAGTAAACTCTTTTAGTGTCCTAAACTAAAGGTCAAGTTCGTTAGCCAGCCATTTTATATAAAAATTAAAAAAGTGAGCAACTTTTGAATATTTTTGAGACTATTTTTTCAAAACTCAAGAATTTTCTGTACGGTCATTTATATTATTTAAAAAGTCGAACAATTTATCTAATGGCTTTTTTCATAAAATAAAAAATTATTCGAGTTATAACATTTACAAAATTCCAAAAAACACACGAAAATGAACCTTTTAATCCAATTAACGAACGATATGAAAAAATGTTGGATTTCTAAATGCCCTAGAAGATTATCATATCGACTTTTTGAAAATTCTTTATAAATCAAAAATTAAATTTTGACAGCATGAGAAATAATGGAAATTCCAAAAGCTACATTTTTTCATGCAACATTTTTATAGTATTTCAATTATTCTCAAATATTATAATGAATTTTCAAATA